>NC_141102.1:11952500-12087500 GCF_041138505.1 Cibotium barometz | reverse complement strand
TGTGCTTCTCTCTATCTCTGCTTGCTTCCTAGATCTATGTGTGTGTTGCTACCTTTGTCTCCACTCTAATAATTGATATCAAAGAGGCAGGTTATCTTGGCCCTCACCCCCTTGTCATCACCTAGACAAGCTGCTCTCTCAAATTGAGCTATCCTCTTAGGTGGTGAAGGTATACCTTGTAGTGTGGTGTTAACTATGTTAACTAACTTTTTGTGCGTTCCGGGGGCATTTTGGGGCTCGTTCTTATGTTGTAAGGTTTTTGTAAAAATCCTAGGGGAGTATAAATTTGAATTATCTTTATTCAATTTTAGGTTTTCTACATTGAGTACATCATATCTTTGGTGTATAGGTAGGTTCATCATTGGTGCTTTCTTCGTCTCGACATCATCTTTGAGCTCATCATTAAAAAATTCATTAACATCAACATCATTTTCATCAACTTTTGCATCCTTTCTAGTAACATTCTACACTCTACACTCTTGGTAATTTTTCATACACTTTACAAGTTTATTTGTTAATTAGTGATCTATTGGCAGCACGACCAGTAGATCACTAAATCTACTTTTAGCCATCTTGATTGCATTCAATGGTGGTGGACATTGACAGTAGGTTGTTGGGATATTTGCATTATGTCAAAGATTTATTATTTGTAGGTTAAAATGGCAAGCATTGATGTTTTTAGGATGCTTTCTATTAAGGATAAGCTTGACATGACCAACTACGCATTGTGGTCCTATATAATGCATTATTAGTTTCCAAAGGGCTTTGGAATGTTGTTATTGGCATTGAGGCATGCCCTATCACTCCAATGCAGGATTGTACAAGTACTCTAGATGGTGATACTAGTTTATATGATGTAACTATGGCAGCTATCTCCGCACCTCCCATAATGGAACAAGCCATGTGGGATGGCAGACATGCACATGCATTGGTGGCACTTTCTATGAAAAGGAGTATTATTCCTTATATTCACTCATGGAAAATTGCCAAGAAATACACCTACTGCATTTTACCAGGCGTGTAACAAAGCATGAGTAACCTACTTACATAAGTAGTTAGAGTCCAAGCATATGAATGAGGGAGACTTAATAGATAAGTTTCTCACAAAAGGATCAAAGATCTTAGAGAAAAGCTTATATGTATTGATGAGGCCTATTCGAATATTTCCTTTATCATATTCATACCAAGGTTTTGTATCCACATGTCGGCTTATGGGGTGAAGGGTAATCCCAATGCCCTTACAGTTTGCAAGAAGAGCAATCTCAACAAAATAGAACTAGTATGTGTGTGGAAGATCACGCATTCACTAATGAATTAGGCAAAGCCTTTTCTCAAGGTGCCTACTATAAGCCAAGGGTAGAATCACACGAACCTTGTGGGAAGGATATCAAGAAGGGGTGGGATAAGCCAAAGAAGAAAGGCAAATGCAACTATTGTCCCTGTTAGGATTTTGACTACCAATTGAGCCTTTGATTGTGTTTATTATGGCATATCCATCTATATGTATCGCTACTTTAGAAGAGCGAGACTTGATCATTGATGGCCTGATGGGCCTACCTTATTGTACTTAAATAAAACTTTTAGAATAAAGAAATATTGCTTTGTCTTTTGTTTATAAAATCTTATCTTTTTGAGTAATGATGTGTAAATTAAAAATACATTATGGATAAGAACTTGTCTTTTACCTTTGAACAGCAAGCCATCTAAATTACATTTGAGCATATGGCTAGTGAAAGAGTGATGGACACAACTTACTATCTCAAATGGAGAGAGTGTTACTTTGGTCAATCTTACAAATCCCTATTCATGTGAGACTTGGGATTCAGATTTCTCTCAAACTATATGATAAACTTGAAGAAATAAAAGAAGTATTTTCATGTCTTCAAAAAAATATTGTTACTTAATCCATGTAAAGATTTTGATATAAGAAGAGTCTTTTCTTTTAGAAGAAATCATGAGGCATGGATGCCAAAGTATAAAATGTTGTACTTGAAGTAGGGGCATTGTCAAAAAAGCACTCAATAGATCACAACCAAGGCCATTTTGTCGAGGATAAGGGACTAATCTTGGAGAAGTGATTTTGAATTGGACTTATTCCATAAACGAATATTTTGACATAGTAGGGTACAATGGCTGTAGAGCAAGATAGCCCTTGGCTAGCTTAAGATAATTGGCATTGCCCAAAAATATTTGGAGAAATCGTATTGAGTCCAGCTATATGAATCAAGATCAACTCAAATGGAAAGATATGAAGGCTAACCTCCAACAAAGGTTTTTTTCCCCTAGAATTTCAAAAGGAAAGAATGAATTCCTAGAATTATCTCAATGAGGAAATCTATTAAAGCATACCATCAATCCTATGTAAGCCTTTCCGCTATGCTCCTGATGGACGATAAAATTCTTCTTTATATAGATATTCATTCAAAGGTTGGATTCTCCCATTAGATAGAATGGTGAAGAATGCAAAGCTCTCATTCACAACCAAAGTAGTATAAGAATGGCTAAAGATTTCATGCAGGCTTTTCCATTAGAAATATTCCTTACAACCCCCTCCCCTAAAGAGAGCTCCAATCAACTTCAAGTTACCTAAACCAAAGAGAAGTAGGTGATAGAACCAAAGTCAAGACTCTAGGTCTAGTAGACCCAGAGGAGATTCTTACCCTAGGATGCCATCAAAGCTGTAGTTTTTACTCAAGAAAGAGCGTAAATGTTTTAGATGCCACCAACTAGGCCATTTGATGGTGGGCGATTGTCCAAATGCACTTATTCTTATTGCCTTTCCAAATTCTATCTACTTTGGGATCCTGATACCATAGGCCTACAACTCCAGTGCAGAATAATAAAGGATCCCCTCAAACTGGAGGAATCAGAGGAGATGAATTCTAGACTAGTCACGTGTACGTCTACTGCTGCCATTATAGTTGTTGACCAGGAGGAAGAAGAAAGAGGTAGGACTCATGTTGCCATTGAGTATTAGGGTTAGAATCAATAGCTCTCAGATCCTAGCCAATTACCAAGGTAAGAATTTTAAGCTTTTGGTTGGATGAAAAGCACTCATTTGTTCATTTCTCTTAGATGTGTAAATTAGTAATCGACCATAAACATGGTAAATCAATGTAACTGGAGTTGGCTAGTGGGAAGATTCATTTCACATGCCATAAGATGGATGTGATTCAATTCTCCTTAGATGGAAACTTGACTGAATGGAAGTTCAAAATTTTACCCTTATGCATATATGACATAATTCTTGGGAGACGACCGGCTTACTTAGAATCAAGTTGATATATCCATTATCACAAGGAGACTATTTCCTTCATAGATCTTCATGAGAACAAGGTGCAAGGGATTGGAGTAACTAGAGCTCCTACCTTACAACTTGTGAAGGCATCTAAACTATTAAAGGGACTTAGAAAGAAGCGGGTAATTTATGTTGTTAAGTTAAATCCTGTAGATAAGAAATCAGATACTAAGGAACCTAAATGGTTAAGTGAGTATACTAACATATTTTTTGAGGACTTGATCGAAATGCCCTCAACTCATGAAGTGGATCACAAGATAGAGCTAATACGTGGAACTTAGCCAACTATTGAGGAGAGCATATACTATGGCTATTCCAGAAGCACTTGAACTTAAAACAATTACTGTAACTTTTGGAAAAAGGCTTTGTTCGACCCAGTGTATCCCCATGGGGTGCACCCATACTCTTATAAAAAAGAAGGATGGAACTTTTAAGCTATGCATTAATTATTGAGGATTGATTCATCTAGACCTCAAAAACAAATATTCTATTCCCATTGTATATGAGCTTTTAGATCAACTACAAGGTGCCCAAATATTCATAAATAATGATTTGAAGTCAAGGTACTATCAGATTAGGATTAAGGAGCAGGATATTCCTAAGATCGTCTTTAATACCCGATATGGACATTGTAAATTTAAGGTAATGCCATTGATTAATGCAAGAGATCTTCAAAGAATATCTAGATGAATTTGAAGTAATTCTCTTCAATACATAGTCTGCCAAAGTATCAAGACTAAGAGGATATGAATTTATCCATTGTGAACTCTAAAATGTTTTTGATTTACATGTGCATGTGTACTTTCTCTCTATGATATTGATTTACATGTGTATGTATATTTTTTCTCTCTTTCATTTCTAATTCAAATATCTACTATTTCTCCTAATTCTAAGGTTGGGCTAATTTTCTTAGCATGACCCTAGCTTACATTAATCTCTATGTGAAAAACACATAATTGTGTATGGTATTTGAAATAATTAATTCTTCAATTAAGTCTAAGGCTAATGTGCTACATGAGGATCAATTGATTCTCTGGTTTGGGATATGTGCAGAAACCTTATCCTTCTTAGAAAATTAATAAAATACTCCACCTTAATTTATCGGAATCTAATTTATGTAAGGTATAGATAGACCTTAGGATACTATGTATTAATTAAAAGGGTCGATTTAGGCCATTAAAACCTTTTTGGTTATACAGTCTTAATAAAACCTTACCCTTAAGGTATAGATAGACCTTCTCAAGAAACTTGTGTATTAATTAAACTAAAAATTATTAATTTATTTGTTTAATTTTAATTAAAATGATCAATTTAATTTAATTACAAGAAGTATCAATAAAAATAATAATTTTTAATATAAGAGTTGACTCTACCATTTAATTGCAAGAAGTATCAATAATTTAATTTAATTGCAAGAAGTATCAATAAAAATAATAATTTTTTAATATAAGAGTTGACTCTACCATTTTTGCATAGCTTTGGGGTTGGAGTAGAGTCTAGAGATGAAGTAGATATGTTACATAGGCCCCTAGAAGTCCATTGATTTTTCTAAAGCTCCCCACTATGATGCAGTGGTCCCAATTCTCTTGTACATGTGTAATTAAAGTACACCTAAGGTGCAAGACAATGATTGTACTAAGTAAAATGATGTGCAGGTGTTGAAAATAATACAAAGTACTATCTTCTTGTATTTTACAAGGGCATAGGAGCCTTTATATACTTAAAAATGATGGTAGACCACTCCACATGCTGCCCCAAATATCTCAAGTTCCTAGAAATACTTGAAACTATCCATTTTACATGCAACTATTCCTTCCTCATGCAACTAACCCTTACTCTTAGTGAACTAGCCCTTCTCATGCACGGTTCACTCTAACTAATAGTCTCCATGCTTATCTCATTTAATTTATTTCATTGGTCATCCAAAACTAATGTGATGGAGGGATGCATATGTGCATATGGGAGGGTCCCAATAAAATTGTGCACTCACCACCTTAATCTAGTTTGCTCAAAATTAATCCTATTTATTTATCTAATCTTATTTTCTTAGGGTCTTTAGCTTTCCTCATTTGATAATTCTCTCTTTCTAGTGTCTCTAGGTAATACTCCTATTAGTTTATCACATGGTAAGAGGTATCTTACATACTCTCCCACTTACAGAGCTAAGATGTCCTTATCTAACAAACTAGGGATATAATCATTCATCAATTCTCTCTCTCTCTCTCTCTCTCTCTCTCTCTCTCTCTCTCTCTCTCTCTCTCTCCCAAGTGGCATCTTTGATTGGGAGAAATTTCCACTTAACTAGATACTCTTTTAGGATTCTATTTTTAAGAGGATTTTCTATGACTTCTAAGATTGCTTCTGGATTGAGTTCTATTTGTCCTTGAGTTAGAAAAGCAATTTTCTTGTTCTCTAAAATATGATTAGGATTTGGAACATAGATCTTCAACACACTAACATGGAAGCTATTGTGGATTCTTAAATGGGGGGAAGTAGAAGTTCATAAGCTTGATCTCCAATCCTTTGTGTAATCACCTATGGTCCACAATAATTTCTTGTACTTTCCCAAGGAGAGAGAAATCTCTCTTGGGTTGTACATGAAGGAAAACCCATGTCACCTTCTTCAAATTCCTTGTTGGATCTTTTCAAATCAGCATATTACTTATGTTTACCTTGGCAACTTTGATTTCTTTCTTTGTAGATTGCATTTGATAATTTATCTCATTTAGCATCTATTTAGACACTTCCATTTTGATTAGTGGGTTAGTGTAAGATCCCTCCCAAGCCATGTAACGATTCTCTTTTAATATAGGTTTCAAGAAGAAAGAGAGTGCACTTTGAGAGAGACTAAGGCTAGAAACTTAAAGAAAGTGATAAGAGTAAAAATATTAGTTCCAAAAATCTGAAAAGAAATAAAAAGATAAGAATAGATCTATTACGAGATAGATATCTCCAAAAATAGAATTTGTAATTTAGGTGATAGGAGGTTATATTTAGAGTACTTTTACATATATATAGAGTCCATGCATATTAAAAATGTGAAAAAGCAACACGTTTCTAAAGATGGTGCGTTTGTAGTTATATACAAACGTTTTTCCTATTCTACTCACGTTGGCTTGTAGACTAGATGCCTTTTGGTTCTTTTTGGCTTGTAGACTAGATGCCTTTTGGTTCTTTTGACTGGCTACATGACTATATTCTGAGTTTTTATCAGAGAGTTATGGCCAAAACAATTTGCTGGTTTTGCTAGGGTCTCTACACAGGGAAATTGTAAGAAGCAGCAAAGTAGCCTCAAGGTGATTCTAGACCTTGAGATGTATATATATATATCTTCATTCTCACTTGTGCATATGCTTCGATGCTGGTGGAGTCCTCACACACATCATTTTTAGCAAAGAGTTGTTGTAATTACGTGGAGTCCTCACACACATCATTTTTAGCAAAGAGTTGTTGTAATTACGTAGAGTTAAGGATGCAAGTAACATCGCGGGACCAAGCAACATCTCCGCCGAACCAAGCAACGTCTCTGCCGGACCAAGTAGCGCTATCGTGCAGGCACTGTCATCACCATCAATATTGTCCAGGTTAGAAACACTCTTTAAGTTTTGCATAGACCATTGCATTACGCGACCTAGTAAGATTAGGGAGTCCTACACAAAAACTTGCCTAAAAAAAAGAACAAGAAGGGCATATAACAATGACAAATGCTTTAATAAAGAATGTCTTATCGCGTAATCTCAAGTTGAAAAGACTATTTTCTCTTGTTTACTGTGAATGTGATGGAATTGTATTTTCTCTTGTTTGATTGGTTATTGTCACCGATCTTATGAGGTTTGATTGGTTGTTACCAATCGATCAGTTGTCGCCGGTCCACCCTAAAGCTATCCTCCCGCTTTGGGGGAACAACCCACTAGATGCTCGGAGTTGGACCCATCTAGGTGGATGAGCTGCTTGCTTCCGGGGGTGTGAGGGGCAAGTGGTTCAAATAAAAGCCAACTAAGAGGCACACCCCTCGAGGGAGCATGTGGGACTCAGTGGAGGCTCTGAGTTTTAAACGTCACCCTGCCACGCCGAAGGATGAGAGAATTGGGGACCCACTTAGTAGTCCTCACCAAGCGGGTGAGTGGTGTTTGGAGTTCTAGACCCTTCCATGAATAATTGCTACCGCAGGAACCATGTCGCCCATGTTGGTGTGCAAGGGTTGCTTGGGAGCACGTGAATAATGTAATGAGCAAGTGATAATGTTATGAGTATGTGTGAAGATCCATTTGTTTTCAACTGTTTTGGAAGAACTCTCTTATGAATCAGTGGATGGGAAATAATTAAAGAACCTAGTTTTATATGTTTCACACTGTGGTAGGACCTAATTAGATAACAAAAATGATTGGGTGTGTGGGTGGATGGATTCCTCGATGGCACCATCCTATGGATGAGTGGACCCGATGAGTTGAGTAACTTTCCAACATAATTATTATTTAGAATCCGTAATAGAATAACGCCCAAACAAGTCCGTTTTTTAGGAGAACGACCTAGTGGCTATGCCTTATAAAGAAAAGAGGAAAAAGGCATTGGTTTCCATATACCAAGTGCGAACTTGTTCCATCTCCTCGATCACACACATTGACTGCCGATTGATTAGAGGAATAGATTCCTATTAGAATAATTACGTTTCCCTGCGAGATAGAGTTAGGTCCCTTGGTTTGCTCGTATCCTCATATTTCCAAGAGATCGAGGTGTCGTCAATCGAAGACGGGGACTTAGCTACCTATCAAAAGGAATTGTGAGCTAGAGAAAAATCAAGGTCAAGAAATAGGGATAACAGGTCTAGAGAAAAGATTTCCGACTCGTAAACATCACATCAGGACCTTTCAAGAAAGAAGATGTTTTAGATGCCAACAACAAGGTCATCAAGAGAAAAGTTACCTTTTCTTGGCCAGATCAGAAGAAGACCAATCTTTCAGATAACAAGATTAGAAAGAAGAGCTCTCCCTCACCTATATATCGAGAATAAAGACAACGTAATGAGGATTTCCATGAGAACGAATGCTTCAGGTGTGAACAATAATTTCTTGTACTTTCCCAAGGAGAGAGAAATCTCTCTTGGGTTGTACATGAAGGAAAACCCATGTCACCTTCTTCAAATTCCTTGTTGGATCTTTTCAAGTCAGCATATTACTTCTGTTTGCCTTGGCAACTTTGATATCTTTCTTTGTAGATTGAATTTGATAATTTATCTCATTTGACATCTATTTAGACACTCTTATTTTGATTAGTGGGTTAGTGTAAGATCCCTCCCAAGCCATGTTAACGATTCTCTTTTAATATAGGTTTCAAGAAGAAAGAGAGTGCACTTTGAGAGAGGCTATAAGGCTAGAAACGTTGAGAAAGTGATAGAGTAAAAGTATTAGTTCCAAAAATCTGAAAAGAAATAAAAAGATAAGAATAGATCTATTAAGAGATAAATATCTCCAAAAATAGAATTTTTAATTTAGGTGATAGGAGGTTATATTTAGAGTACTTTTACATATTTAGAGTCCATGCATACTAAAAATGTAGAAAGCAATGCGTTTCTAAAGATGGCGTGTTTGCGGCTATATACAAATGTGTTTGTCTATTCTACTCACTTAAGCTTGTAGACTAGATGCCTTCCGTTTCTTTTACTGGCTAGATGACCATATTATGAGTTTTTATCAGAGAGTTATGGCCGAAACAATTTGCTGGTTCTATCAGGCTCTCTACACACAGAAACTGTAAGAAGCAGCAAGTAGCCTCAAGGTGATTCTAGACCTTGAGATGTATATATATATATCTTCATTATCTTTTTTGCATATGCTTAGACGCTGGTGGAGTCCCCACACACCATTTTTAGCAACAAGTTGTTGTAATTACGCGGAGTTAAGGATGTGAGTAACATCGGGACACCAAGCAACATCTCCGCTAAACCAAGCAACATCTCTGTTGGCCCAAGTAACGCCGCCGTGCAGGCACTGCCACCGCCATCAATATCGTCCAGGTTAGAAACACTCTTTAAGTTTTGCATAGACCATTGCGTTATGCAACCTAGTAAGATTAGGGAGTCCTACACAAAAACTTGCCTAAAAAAACAAACAAGAAGGGCATATAACAATGGTAAATGCTTTAATAAAGAATGTCTTATTGCAATCTCAATTTGAAAAGACTGTTTTCTCTTGTTTACTTTGAATGTGATGGAATTGTATTTTCTCTTGTCTGATTGGTTGTTACCAATCGATTGGTTGTCACCAATCTTATGAGGTTTGATTGGTTGTCGCCGTCCACCCTAAAGCTATTCTCTCGCTTTGGGGGAACAACCCACTAGATGCTCACAGTTGGACCCATCTACGTGGATGAGCTGCTTGCTTCTGGGTGCGAGGGGCAAGTGGTTCAAATAAAAGCCAGCTAAAAGGCACACCCCTCGAGGGAGCGTGTGGAAATTAGTGGAGGCTCTAAGTTTTAAACGTCACCGCCACACCCGCCGAGGATGAGGGAACTGGGCACCCACTTAGTAGTCCTCACCAAGCAGGTGAGTGATGTTTGGAGTTCTAGACTCCTCAATGAATAATTGCTACCGGAGGAACCATGAATAATTGCTATCGCGGGTGAGTGATGTTTGGAGTTCTAGACCCCTCCATGAATAATTGCTACCACCGCAGGAACCATGTCGCCCATGTTGGTGTGCGAGGGTTGCCTGGGAGCACATGAATAATGTAATGAGCAAGTGATAATGTTATGACTGTGTGTGAAGATCCATTTGTTTTCAACAGTTTTGGAAGAACTCTCTTAATGAATTAGTGGACGGGAAATAATTAAAGAAGCTATTTTTATATGTTTCACACTACTGTGGTGGTAGAACCTAATTAGATAACAAAAATGATTAGGTGTGTGGGTGGATGGATGCCCCGACGATGGCACCATCCTATGGATGGGTGGACCCCATGAGTGGAGTAACTTTCCAACATAATTATTATTTAGGATTTGTAATAGAATAGTGCCCAAATAAGTCCTTTTTTTAAGGAGAACGACCTAGTGGCTATGCCTTATAAAGAAAAGAGGAAAAAGGCATTGGTTTCCATATACCAAGTGCGGACTTGTTCCATCTCCTCGATCACACACATTGAGTGCCGATTGATTAGAGGAATAGATTCCTATTAGAATAATTACGTTTCCCCTGCGTGATAGAGTTAGGTCCCTTCGTTTGCTCGTATCCTCATATTTCCCTTCGTTTGCTCGTTTGCTCGTATCCTCATATTTCCAAGAGATCCAGGTGTCGTCAATCGAAGACCAAGGGGACTTAGCTGCCTATCAAAAGGAATTGTGAGCTAGAGAAAAATCAAGGTCAAGAAATAGGGATAACAGGTTTAGAGAGTAGATTTCTGACTGGTTAATAAACATCGCATTCGAACCTTTCAAGAAAGAAGATGTTTTAGATGCTACCAACAAGGTCATCAAGAGAAAAGTTACCTTTTCTTGGCCAGATCAGAAGAAAGACCAATCTTTCAGATAACAAGATTAGAAAGAAGAGCTCTCCCTCACCTATATATCGAGAATAAAGACAACGCAATGAGCTTTTCCATGAGAATGAATGCTTCAGGTGTAAACAACATGGCCACATGAGAAAAGATTTTCCTAACTAACCAAGGACCCTTCTCTTCCCAAATCATGGAAAGGGGAAACCCAATAGGATGGGCCTATATCAATCCAAGAGGCGAGAATGAGGCCAGTATATGAAGCCTAGAATATCCAAACTAGGAAGTGGTTGCCCAAATTGTGATTGTTTTTTACATTAAGCTAGAGATCATTGATTCTTTAATCAAAGTTTAATTAAGAATGTTAGGGAGTATGCTAGAGATTAACAAAGGGATTGTGTTAGGAAGTATTATAGAGATTATGATAAGATTATAAACAAGTGATTAAGTTAGAAATTTTGATATAGATTATACGTATGATGGGTTAAAGATAGACAAATTATACATATGATGGGTTAAAGATAGACAAATTAAACGAGTGTTTCTATGAGAAAATAGGAGTTGATTGGTGCAAGATTCATGTGGAGTAAGGTATTCTAGGAGACAATGCTAAGGTTACTCATCTTGCTGTCATATGCTAGATCGCATAAAGGATTGATCTCGACAATTTATGAAGTACCATATTACATGGAGATATGGAATAAAAAATTTGTAATGTAGATTTAAGGATAATAAAGAATGGGTTCATATCATATGAGAGTGTATATGGATGCATAAACTTAGGATAATAAGGCCAATTAACTTTAGAATAATGAAGACATTTTGGAAGCTCAATAAAATGAGCTAGATAGATAAAAGAAGAGACTCTTAGGAACAATGTTTAGATAAAAGAAGATTTTTACCTAGTGGGGATATCACTTTGTGAGAGAGAGGAGGATTTACTTAGAGATTACCTCGAGAGGAGGACATCTCGAATCTTTTAAGTGGGGGAGAATGTAAGATCCCTCCCAAGCCATGTAACGATTCTCTTTTAATATAGGTTTCAAGAAGAAAGAGAGTGCACTTTGAGAGAGACTATAAGGCTAGAAACGTTAAGAAAGTGATAGAGTAAAAATATTAGTTCTTGAAATCTGAAAAGAAATAAAAAGATAAGAATAGTTCTATTAAGAGATAAATATCTCCAAAAATAGACTTTTTAATTTAGGTGATAGGAGGTTATATTTACAACAACTCTTTGCTAAAAATGATGTGTGTGAGGACTCCACCAGCGTCTAAGCATATACACAAGTGAGAATGAAGATATATATATATACATCTCAAGGTCTAGAATCACCTTGAGGCTAGTACTTGCTGCTTCTTACAGTTTCCCTGTGTAGAGACCCTGACACCTTCTATCACCTAAATTCAAAATTCTATTTTTGGAGATATTTATCTCTTAACAGATCTATTCTTATCTTTTTATTTCTTTTCAGATTTTTGGAACTAATATTTTTACTCTATCACTTTCTTAATGTTTCTAGCCTTATAGTCTCTCTCGAAGTGCACTCTCTTTCTTCTTAAAACCTATATTAAAAGAGAATCGTTACATTTCTTGGGAGGGATCTTATAGTTAGACCAATTTAATGGTGTTAGGAAATCTTCTACATGTAGTGCCTTGAATGGACTCAACACAATGCTTCGATGATGAGAGGCATTATAAGCAAACTCCAGTAATAATAGTTTATCCAAATCCCTCTCTTTTTGTCTCATCAATTTTTGGATGATATGCACTGCTAAGGTTCAGAGAGGTATCTACGGCTTTGAAGAATGTATTCCAAAATCAAGATGTAGATCTTTATCACTTACAATTTTCCTAGGCAATCGATGGAATCTGAATATCTCTTTCATGTTGGCCAAGCCAATTCTGTATGAAATTCCTCCTCCTGTTGGGGTTGTTGAGCAGGGGGACTGGAGGTATTCTGGATGGGGTATTTGGAAGGATAGTCTCTTATAATATGCCCTTGTTTTCCATAGTTGAAGCAAGCATTGGGATGGTGTTTGTACAAAATTTCCTACTGTAGGTTATATTCACCACAATTAATCTCCACTTCATCTATAAGGGGTTTGTCTAGATCAACTTCCACTAAGATTTGGGGATGCCAGGCAAGATTGTACTAATTTTTTGGTCTCATACCTAGGACTTTCCCTAAGGGGGAAACAAATTTTTTATCTAGAGGGAAAAGGGGAGATTGGGGAGTTCCACCCACATGGGACATGTTGAGGGCTTGGGTCCTTTGGGATTGAAGTCTTTGGACAAGGTGAAAAAGAAAACGGGGATGTTTCTGTACATCCATTAACCCAAGACTTTTAAGGCCATGCCAGAGTCTTTGAACAGAAAGATGTAGCAACCATTGGGGAGTGCTTGGATAATTTCTACCTCAATACCAATAGCAGACCAGTTATCTATGACCCGGCTCCTTAAGAATTCTACTGGGGGTCTAGGCCCAAAAAGCAGACCTACCAAGCATATGGCTGTGTAATGCTTTTCCATTGAGAGTACCAAGTCTGGGGGGGCAAACAGACCAATGGTTTAGTGGAAATAGGATTACCTGAAGGAAAGGTTGAGGTGTCCTTTGTTGCTAGTGACTTCTTAGCAACGAGTTGGTAGCCTCGGATCCTTCCACCACTTGTTTCTGCAACAGCAAAAATTTCAACTCTTCCACTCTGGTTCTGGATTCCTCCACTTGCTTCTTGGTGTCCAAGAAGTCTTCAATCACTTGGTCGTATCTCATCAGAGCTTTGCGATTCCAATCCATGGTAGGAGGCCACGGGGGAAAGTGCTGGTAAGCAGGAACTTGAGCACTTTTGACAAGATGTGGGTGCTGCTCAGCCACTGCACCGGCGCTTGCACCTTGCGCCCTAAGCAAAGTGGGGGGACCCTCCACTACGGTGCCCATGCACCCAAGGGGGGGAAGGGGGGGGTAGTGGTTGTGTAGCCAAGCTAAGCCCATAGGGACCTAATTGACAGAGGGCGAGAAGAGAAGGGCTCGTAAGTATCAAGCAAAGGAAAGCATAAAAAACGGCCACCGTTTTTGATCGCCATCACCATAGACAACACCTCGTTGATTACCGTTGTGTCACATTCGCAGTTAAGATTATAATAATACTAATATAATATTTAGTACCCTCTTTCACTATGTGGGCTATAGATGGCATGTAATTTAGTACCCTCTCTCACTATGTGGGCTATTGGAATAATTGATGGCATGCAATTTAGTACATTAACATTTAGAAGAGTAGCAGAAATATAATATTCCAATATATATAATTCAGAAAATAGGGCTTAAGAGCACTAATAAAAAGGTGTGCACGCAATTGGAATAATTGATGGCATGCAATTTAGTACATTAACATTTAGAAGAGTAGCAGAAATATAATATTCCAATATATATAATTCAGAAAATAGGGCTTAAGAGCACTAATAAAAAGGTGTGCACGCAAATTCATAGCGACAAAAACTCGAATGGCGTTCTGAGTGCGGCAAGCTTCTATATTAACGACGCCACTCGCGTCGTGGATATTGCCTTGTGGCTACTACTAGTCTTGTTGTTCTTCTTCAAGCTTCTTTAGTGCTACAGCAATGGCGGCAGTACAATCTGGCTTTGCCGTGGCGGCGCTGCTCCTGTGTCTCTTATTAGGCGTGTGCCATGCATCCGGCCTAAATCCGGAAGGTAATAATTAAGATCGAGTGGATTAATCAGAAGGTTAACTATGATAGAATAACGATTGTTAGTAATTATGATACAATTAGCGTTGCGTTAACTGCAGTGGATGCTCTGATGGCATGGAGGCGGGGTATCGACGATCCCAATGGGAGATTCCTATTCTGGGATGAGTTTGCTCACGATCCCTGCGACTTCTCAGGGGTTACTTGCGACGACGACAACCACGTCCAATACTTGTAACTAAGGGCGGGTTCAGATAAGGCGGCAGCCAAGCTGCCGCCTTCCTGCGCTGCAATCGCAGAGTGCCCCATGGCACTCTGCGTTCACAGTGGGCGGTGGAAATCCACCCCCCCCCTTGCCACGTGATGGAAGAAGGGGGTTGATGTTGTGCCGACCCCCCCCCCTCGCCCAAAACGGATTCCACCCTCCACGTGTAGGAGGAGCCCATGAAATTCCCAACGGCCATTTTCCAACGTTAATTTTCGAGCGTTCATTTTCCAACGTACAAACCCCCCCCCCCAACACCCTTCAATTTCCTATAAATTAAAGGGTTTAGGGTGAGATTTTGTACCCTCTAGAATTTCTAGAGAACATAATAAGCTTCACAAGTTCCATTCTCCAAGGTGCTTTTACATGCACTTCAATCATGCTTTCTTTTTATCCACCCATTTACCTTTCTTTTAATGTTTTTGTGGTACACTTGCCATGCCTTTGACATTGTGTGCTTTTGTTTTTCTTTTAGGGGTGTGTGAAAAGGGCGGGAGGCAACGTGAAGCGAGCGCATAAGGTGACCCCTCACAAATCGCATTTCCATTATCACGACTTATCTATGTGTTTTTAATTTATGTGGTGCTAATATTCTCTTCGTGTTTGATGTAGGTACTATGGATTCCAACACGAGCCATGAATTTGATTCATCGCAACAACGAGGCGACGATGATCCTATTTTCTCCCAAACTTCTCTCCCGCACTCTAATTTCTATTCATTTCCCCATCCTCCTTTTCATGTGCCACCTCATGGCTTCCAAGCCATGCTCAATTCTCCTTCCTTTTCTCCAAACTCTCCCTTCATGTTTCGCCCCCCCCATTCACCTATGGTAGCGCAACCTCCTAATCGATCATCCCCCCTAGGTATCCCAAACATGGGTTCCATTCCCAATTCCCCAGGAAGCCAACCATCACCCAACTCGCTCAATAACCCCCCTTTATCTTCTCAACCAAAGCGAGTTCGTGGCATGAGGAAGGAGCCTAGCGATGAGGAGATTGTGTCAGAGACCCAACCTGCGCCAAAGAAACCTAGGAACTCCAAAAAGAAGGTGGTGGTGGACTTGGGGGAAGATGACGACAACGACAATAAGAAAAGCAAGTGGCAAGACTTTTGGGTTGACCAACTCATTCATGTCAGGGGGGGCATGAGTGAGGAGTTCAACAATCCTGGGAAACAAGGGGTCAACTTGTGGGCAAAGGTGGCCACAAAGCTAGCCGGCATTTACCCTGATTTCAATAAGGATAGTGAAAGTTGTCGCAAGAAGTGGCAAGCGGTGCTAGCAAAATATAGAGTGGACAAAGCTCACAACTCGGTATCTGGCAATGACAGGAGGCACACATGTAAATGGTTCGATGTGGTGGATGAGTATTACCACGATAGAGCCACGGTCACTCCTCTTAGCCACGCTTCTTCATCAACAATGGATGATGCTACTTTCCCCGGCGGTGACAAGGATGAAGTAACTATAGCACTAGATGACGAGAAGCCACAAGCACCCATGTCCTCAAGTCGTCGAGTGACTCCCAAGTATGAGGAATCTTTGGCCACAATGGCCGATACTGGGAAACATCTATTGGACCATCTCAAGGAGACCTCTAGCCAAAATGTTGCCTTGGAGAGGGAGCGACTGAAGATATTGGCAGGATTGCATGCCACAATGAGTGAATTCCTTAAGGAAGGAAGGGGGGGCAACAAGTAGCCTTGGCGGAGGAAATTCTTGTTATTATTCTTGTATGAGTTTATAAAGTTTGGGATCTCGACGTTGCTTTGTTCCTATGCGTTGTATGGATTTATGAATGTTTCTAAGCTCCTAAGAAGCCATATAAGCTGAGAATTTAATATGTATCAACTTGTTTTGGATTTGCAGGTGACAATGGGCATGTCCAAAGACATTGCACTCTATTGTGCGTGGTTGTGTTCTATAGCGATCTATGAATTGCTTAAAGAACCAAGCATGCACAATGATGAGTGCATAGTGTAGACTTGGTTGCATGTTACCGAATGCATGGCACGATCTGTGAGGTTGAGGAAGATTGCGAACCGTAGGAGGGGTCATGAACACAGACAAGCGTGGGCATATCCACGGCCTCAAGGCTTTGTAAAATGCTATCTCCTAAGTGCTTATAGTGCTACCATGTTCAAGCGGCGTCTTAGGGTTAGCAAAGAAACCTTTCATTACCTTTGTGGGAGTCTAGCACCATTCATGCAAAAGAAAACCACAAACTTCCGTGTGCCTGTGTCTATTCAAGATAGGGTAGCCATTGCTCTAAGCAGACTTGCTACAGAAGATGGACTACTGGGCCTTGGTGACACCTATGGTTGCGCTAAGAGCACATGTTGTGAAATAATCCTTGCATTTTCCAAGGCAATTGTGAAATCGGGTCTCCGGAATATGTACATAAGATGGCCTTCAAGATCTCGGCTTGCAACTTTAGCACGAGAGTTTGAGGCACTTAGGGGAATTCCCTACGTCGTTGGTGCGATAGATGGTTCTCACATCCCCATCATTGCACCCCGTGACAACCATGTTGACTACTTCAATCGGAAAGGGTTCCACTCTATTTTGCTACAACTAACAGTAATTGCTCAGTATGGAATTATGATGTCGGTTGGGCCGGATCAGCGCATGACTCCTTGAACTTCTCCAGAAGTGATATAGGGCAAGCATGTGCAAGGGGCGATCTGGGTAACTATTGTTTGGTTGGCGACTGTGCTTACCCCGCACGGCCATACATGTTAGTGCCTTTCAAAGGATGCAAGGAAGGGTTGACACGTCTAAAGTACCATTGGAATTTCATTCAATCGAGCACAAGGATGCCAGTTGAGAGAGCGTTTGGTATGCTCAAGGCAAGGTTTCGCATCTTGCTAAAAAGGTGTGACATGAATCTACGTCATGTCCCAGATCTTGTTGCGGCTTGTCTTGTGCTACACAACACTTGTATCCAACATGGAGAGTCTTTTGATATGGAGTGGGTACGTGAGGCGGAAGCAGAATTGTCAGCATGCTCTGGACGTGTAGAAGAGGATCGAAGAGCAATAGCTACCTCCATGAGGGAGCTTCAAGCAATACGTGAAGTTGACATAGAGGATGCAATGGAGCGCGCTCAAGGAGGCAATGAAGGGGGTGCGAGTGACCTTGGAGTTGGCTCGGAGCGGCGAGATAGTCTTGCCCGAACAATGTTTAGAGAGCAAGCAAGGATGAATGTCCTACAAGTTTTTGGAAGGGCGGCTTTAGAGGAGCTGGACTCACCTACCAACTCCGATTAAGCCTTTGTAATACAAGTCTTTTGTCTGGCTTATTGTGGTTTGTAGTGTGGCTTCTTTATTTTTGTAGTTACACTATGCTTTGTGGACATAATATAGCTTTGTTCTATGGTTTTTGGTATGGTGTTTACTCTTTCTTCTGCCGCCCCCCCAGTGTTCACAGTGGGCGGCGGAAGAAGTCAGGCTCCCTTTTACTTCCCCCTCCCTATGTGAACACTTGGACGGCGGAAGTGTGCATTTTGTAAGAGTTCCACCTGGAAAAGTGTGTTTGAGAGTATGTTTTCCGCCGCTCCAATGTGAACCCGCCCTAAATATCGTCCATTAATCATCTTATGGTCAGTTTTAACTAGATTTCGTATTTGATTAATGCTGCGCTGCGCGTGCGCTTCTGTATTAATTCTAGGTTTATGAAGCTATGGGGCATCTCGGGTCCGTTATCGTCAAGTCTTGCAGATCTTCCTCATCTTCAAGCAATGTAATAAGGCGGCTCTGTCTCTCTGATCTCTTCTCTCTCTCTTTCTCTCTCTCACTCACACACACACGTCTACACACACACACATGTACAGGATCACGCACACACGTACCTACACACACACACAAACTCACTCACCCTTAACGCACACATTCATTGCCTTGTTAGATTAACATCGCTGATTCTGTGTCCCAGCGACATGTCCAAGAACCACCTCAACGGCACCATCCCTAAAGAGCTCGGCAGTATCAGCAACATGTTTGCTCTGCAAATCTACCAGAATGACCTGACGGGTCCCATACCAAGCGAACTCGGAAACCTTTCCAAGCTTACCATCTTGTGAGTTCTACTCGTAACTAATAAGCTTAAGCAGATCTAACTACACCGCACATTTTGCTGTAATAATGCACCACTTATGAGGTTTATCTTAATCTGGTGCGAAGTACAGCTTTGTGAATGATAACAACCTTAGCGGACCCATCCCAACAAACGGAGTTCTTGCCAAGTTCGCCACCGAAGCAACGTATAAATCCATCTCCATCTCTCTTTCTGTGTGTGTGTGTGTGTGATATATCTGTGTGTGTGTAGAGCTTGATCCGGCCGTTATTTGTGTATGTATGCAGTTATGAAGGGAACCCTGGCCTTTGCGGACCTCCTGTTAATAGGCCATGCTAATAACAAGGCCTTCCATAGCGCACCTTTTTGAATGAAGTCGATTTGACCAGAAATTTTGGTTGTAAAGATATAGAAAATTGGTGACTAATATGGAGATGATCTCTATATTGTTGATTTCTCTCTCTACCATTTCTTAATGTGAAGTAGTAAATAAGATGCTCACTCAGTGGAGTTTGTGACCAATAAGATGCTCACTCACAGACCTTATTTTAATTGAATGGTCCTTCCTTTCTTTGGCAGCTTTATTGTCTAATATATTATTCCTTTAATTTTAAGTAATAAAGGGAAAAAATATAGAGTAGCTATCTCTTTGTTATCGGTCGCTTAGATTCTTGGCTCTTTAGGATGCTTGGATTGTGTAGTGATGCTTGGATGGGTGTAATGAATCTTGAAATAAGTGATGCTTGGATGTGATGTGATGCTTGGCTGGGTTTAATGTAGAGAAGGTTGGTCACCGTGGGTTGTGGGTTGAATGTAGAGAAGGTTGGTGGATGGTAAAGGATCCCTCACCTCACTATCTTGGGTGTAAGCCATCAACATTCCTTCTAGAGAATAAATTGTTCCCTCCAAGTTCTCACAAGGAGCTCCCCAAGCTCAAGCAAGCTCTAGTCTACTACCTCATTAAGTATGTGTTTGATGATGAGGATATCTTTGTTACCCTATATGGTTACATGAAAAGATACATGCAAGCAAGAGGAAAGAAGAGAAAGAAACCTAGAAGCTAGCTCAAGAAACAATATTCAAATGATAAGTTATGAACTCTCTTTTTCTCTCATGAGATAGAGAAGTCTAACTCATAACAAACCTCACCTTTAAGCCCAAACCCACTCTAGGCACATAATACAAGAAGGAAAGCCTTATCTAGATACCTAGTTTTGATAGCATATAAAAAATATAGAGTGGAATATAACAAAAATGAAAATATTTGCTTAAAGATAAAGAAAATTACAGGCTAGTAATAAAAAATTAGACTCAAAGAATAGAGAGACTCTCTTAAATTGGATCATAGAAAGAGAGTAAGAGATTGCAACAATTTACATCCGTATCATAGAAAGGTGGTGATATAAGCAACAAGATTAGGAGGGCACATCAAATGCTAGTCTTGGTTAGAAAACAATGGAGGGCTACCCTTAATTGATTAGTTCTTTCAAGATTGATGAAATTAGCTTGCACATTTAAAGCTTTTGAAGTAGATCAAAGATCTTGAACATCCACACAATACTTAATAAAAAATAAAGTGCTTGAAAAGAAACTAATTGTATTTATCAAGGTGGAAATGTTGTTGGCCATATGTAGAGACACTTCTTGAATGATGTTTATATTCTAGTGAGAGAATACAAATTTAATAGGAGAAGGTGTGCATTTAAATGATAAAATTAAAATTATGAGAAAAATAAAATTAGATAAATAATTTAGGATTTTTCTATGTAATTCAAGCAAGCTAGTATATGCACAAAGTTATTAGAGTCCTCCCATGTGCACAAGTGTACATGTGAAACCCTCAGCACACATTAGAGTTAGAAAGAGAAAAATGTCATTGGGAAATATTATAAAAATAAATAATAGAGTTATTCGACCAAGAAAAGTAAGTAAATAAAAAATAATCTCCATGTAAATAAAAATAAAGTATATGCTTACGTGTGGGAGAAATAGCCTTGGAATTTGTAAATGGGAGAATGTACATTATATGTAAATGGGAGAGTGCATACTATATGTAAATGGGAGACTGCATATTATATTGGATTGATGCTGAATGTGTAAGGTGTAAAGCCTAAGGTTGAATTATTGGAGTGAAGGAAATAAATTAAATATGGAGATAAGCTTTGGAACTAATAGAAACATCCAACCATGCATGAGAGAGAGAGAGAGAGAGAGAGAGAGAGAGAGAGAGAGAGAGAGAGAGAGAGAGAGAATTAACTTAGCCTAAGTTCTAGATGCATGTGTTAGTGGTTAACTGCATGAGAAATGAGTGGTCTCATGAATATTAAGGTCTAGTTGCATAGATTTTTGGTGGGTTGCATGCACTAGTCATGTGGGATTCAGTGTATTGGCAGTCCCTGACCATCATTCTCATCTATAAAAAGACCCCCAAGCTCATTGAAAATGCACTAATTTCCCTTACTAGATAGGCTCTACTTCAATTTTAGTGTCTAGACTAGGTTTGTACAAGCTCATTGCATAGGGTACCTTGCTAGATAAGTTCTGCATCAATTTTAGTGTCTAGAGTAGGTTTGTACAAGCTCATTGAATAGGGTACCTACATAGTACCCCAAATCACATCAATTTTCATGAATTAGAGTTTATGCGTGCACAATTGGGAGCTCAAAATAAGGCATGTATTTTTGAAGAGGAGGGAGCTTCAACATCACCCAAATTAGCATTTACATCAACCCCAAAGCTAGGCTATCAAGGTATTGCAACTCTTTTAATTTAATTTATGTGGATTTTCTGATTTTCTTATAGATTTTTAGACATTTTTATTGAAAGCTAGGCTATCAAGGTATTGCAACTCTTTTAATTTAATTTATGTGGATTTTCTGTTTTTCTTATAGATTTTTAGACATTTTTATTAGAATGGAAGCTTAGGCATATTCTCTCTCTGTGTGTGTGTGTGTGTGTGTGTGTTGAGTTTGATTCGATTGTTTGTATATGTATGCAGTTATGAAGGGAACCCTGGCCTTTGTGTGGACCTTCTATCAATAGGCCTTGCTAATAACAAGGCCTTCCTTAGCACACCTTTTTGAATGAACTCGATTTGATTAGAAATTTTGGTTGTAAAGATATAGAAAAATTGGTGATTATTATTAAGATGATCTTTATGTTGATTTCTCTCTCTCTACCATTTTTTCATGTAAATTAGTAGAGCATTTTGGTTATGCTTGTGACCTACATGATCAGTGATTTTTGATGCTCACTTAAGAATCTTCTACCTTAGGAACCCTACCTTAATTTGAAGGTTGCAACTCTTCACATGATCGGTGATGTTTGATGCTCACTTAGGAACCTTGCCTTAATTTCAAGGTTGCTTCCTTTCATTTTTAAATGTGAAGAGTTGCATCATCAGTGGTGTTTGTGACCAATAAGATGCTCTCTTAGTGGTGTTCGTTGTGACCAATAGATGCTCATTCAGTGGTGTTGTTAACCAATAAGATGTTCACTCATCAAGAACCCTATCATAATTTAAGCATCCTTCCTTTCTTTTTCAGCTTTTTTTTGTCTAATCTATTATTCACTTATTTCTAAATATGAGTTATATTTTTAGTTTTTGAAGTTATAAATATAAGTTTAGAGTCTTTCATTTTCATTCTATTCTTGTTTTATCTTCTTCAAGAACATGGCTCGCACCAAGCAGACTGCCAGGAGGATTGATCCCGTGAAGGTCAGGCCCCTAGCACCGCCCACGCATCGCAAACATCGGTGGAGACCTGTCACCATCGCTCTTTGAGAAATTAGAAAGTATCAGAAGACGACAGACCTTTTGATCCCAAGGAGACCTTTTAATCTCCTCATTATGGAGAGCATGGATGATTTGAATGCGAGCCGGTTATCTCGATGGCATCGTCGGGTCGGCAATAGTGAGGCTCCCACACGATGGACATCACTAGCTTTGGAATCTCTTCAAGAGGCTGCTAAAGCTTTTTTGGTGGACATGTTTGGTGACACAATGTACGAAGCAGTCCATGCCAAGAGAGTCATCATCAGTGACAAAGATATGCGGCTAGTTCTACGCATGCAAAAGTGGAGGGAAGATTATGGTGATGAGCCATAATCTACGCATGCAAAAGTGGAGGGAAGATTATGGTGATGAGCCATAGATTTAGGGATATCTTGTAATCTCATGTATATGCCACAATGTAATCTCACGTTGTCGTGACGTGGGCGGTATTGCTGGGCAAGTGCGAGACTTTTGGCTGTGAGAGTCGTTTCAAATCCCAGCAAGGAAACAGAATATATATCTCTTCAAGGGGCACCACCAGCAGAAGCTGGAACCATAATATTTACATACCAAATTTCAGCAAGACATATGAGTTGTACCAAAAACCATCATAAGCATCATGGTTCAAACCAAAATCCAAGGTTGATAACATTATAACTTCTTCGCCTGTCTGCAGAACCCGGGGCTTCACTCTCTCTCGCCTCTGTAGACTCACGAGCCTCTTCTCTGCAAGCGATCTCCCTCGCTCATCTACACCCCGACTCCACACTCGCACAGGCGGCTCCCAGTGCCTCAGCTACTGCTGCTCTGCGCTAGCCTTCTCTTCCTTGTACACACACGGCAGCCAGCTCTCTTCACGCCTGGCCACTTTCACCCGCCAGCCCTTGATACATGAGGTGGCAACTTCACCCAGAGCCGAGTGTTCCATGCTGTACAATCACCAGCCCGGCCTGCTCCTACTAGGCGGCTCCACACTACGCTCCCCAGAGCCCTTGACGGCCACCCCTTGTGCTGTCAACTGCACTCCAGAGCCCTACAGCTCGACCCAAGGTGGCCTTCCTTTCTCTGTGTCTGTCTGCACAAGCGCCCATCTAGGCGACTACTCACCATGTCAGCCTTCTCACCCTGCACTGCCTTTGCTCCAGGCCACTGCTCACAAGGCGGCTCCTCTGCTCGCCTCTCCCTTCGCTCGATCACCCGGGTGCCTCCAGCTAGCGCCAACAGAGAGCTTCTGCATCTCACAGGCGGCAACCTTGCCTTGCCTCTCAACTCGCCTCCCTCTGGCTGCAACAGTACCCGCCCCGGCGCTTCACACACGGCTTCCACTATATCACCAAGGCCTCCAAGCACCAGGCGGCTACCTGTCCTTCTTCGCCAGCTGCTGCAGACTCTCTTGCCAGGTGATCCCCCTTTCTACTCGGCGGCCTTTTTTCTCTTTCCCACTTGCTCACCCACCTTCCAGCACCTTCGCCACCTTCTAGACAACGTGCTAGTAGCCAATAAGGCCTCCACTTGGCTGTTTATAAGGTGGCCACATGTATTATATATATATTTTTTATTTTTTTTTAAAAAGCTTCATAATGGCCACACCCCTATACATCACCTTGTTTCATTAAATTCACGTGCGGCGCCCATACTTTCCTTCCAAAATAGATGCAATATCTGCCCACAGCTCATAGTCAGCAGCATCAACTTACCAAACATGAGTTGCCATCGGTGCTATGCATTGCCGCGGCCATCTCCACATTTATGCTAAAAATGGAGTGCCATCTTTGCATCCAGAATCCGCTCAGACTGACCAACCATCATCACATTCGGAGTTCCCGTAACACTTTCACGTGCAGGCATCACCATCAGCTCGTAAAAAAAAACCATAAAACCACCCACTTTGTACATTTGCCAGGGCATTCAGGGAAAAGTTTATTCGCAAATCACGCATCCCATATGTACACAGGCACAGGGACTTCTGCTAGCCCTCGGAATCTGCTTCAAAACACCAAGCTCACATGAAAACCATGTACACAGCGTTAAGGCATATATACATCATGTACACTGTGGCACTTAATCCCATGCATCTGGATTTGCATTTAATGGCCTCACATGCATGGTTTCACACCATAGACGTGCCATGGTTTCACACCATAGACGTGCCATGGCACGACATCCACCCCTTCTAAACCTGCACATCCTCCGGTATGTGCCAAGTCATCATTAAGATCCACATATATCTGGATGTTGTCTTCATCTTCTACATTACCAGGAAGATCATCCTCTTCCTCTTCAACCATATCCATGCTATCACTATCAAGCCTCTCATCTTGAGTTCCCTGCGAATCAAAAGGATCACTGTCATGCCTTCTTTTAAACATCTTGATCCTTTTGCCTGCTACAAGATTCTTTATCTCTGTTCCATCAAAAGCTCACACAGGGTATACGTGGCATTTCCATGCACATGCTTGACAATGTAAGGGCCAAACCATCTTTTTGCAAATTTCCTTTGCACAGTGAACTGGTTGTCAAGACTACTATCATACATTAGGACCCAATCACCTTCTTCAATGGTTTTTGGCCGGAGTCTGTGTCTTCTATCAAATCTTTCTTTATTTTTCAACCTTGCATCTTTCAAACGAGCTTTAGCAAGCTCTACATCTTCAGGCCTTCTCTCCAATTGCCTCATTCGCAATGCAAGGAGGTCTTCCCTGTTCAATTCTTCTACCCAGGGTAATACATTCCAAGTTGGGACTACTTCTTCAACTGGCATTACCGGCTTTTGACCATACATTAATTCTGCAGGCATGTATCCTGTCACTGAGCTATGAGTTGTACGGTCAGCCCATAAAGCATATGGTAGCAGCCTTGGCCACTCCCGCATTATTCCTCTGCATGCCTTAGCCAAAGCTTTAATGATTGGAGGATGTCCTCGCTCGCTTTTACCATTGCCCTCAGGGTTGTAAGCACATGTTAGGGCCAATTTGATGCCAATTCTAGAAAAGAATTCCCTTGCTTCTTCAGCATCTAGCTCACCCCTGTCAGCTGTTATTTTTCCAACACAACCATATCGACAAATCACATCTTCCAAGAGAAATTTGCATACTGTTTCCGTGCTCTTTGTTCTAAGAGCACACCCTTCCACCTGATTTGTTAGGTCTTCTCTTGCAAGTACTACGTACCGCATCTGCCAGATTCCCAAGGGCATTGTAACTAGATCCACTACCCATTTGTAGTGCATGGTAGATGGGTAGGTTGGTTGCAGGCCATCACGATGTCACACATTCGAGTACATTTGACATACCATGCATGTTTCCACATGTTGGGATACATCCTTGTACATTCCTTTCCACCAATATCTTTCCTTTATTTTGGTAAAGGTGGCCCACACACTTCGATGTCCAGCCCAGAGACTCTCATGGAATTCTTTCATGAGCTTCCCTTGAGTCTCTTTATCACATATAACTCTCTGTGGCATAGCATCCCTCTGCTTAGGATGCTTCCACAGGTACCCATTCTTTAGAAAATACCCATATGCCTTTCTGCGGATCCTCTTGAATTCTAAGTCAGACCAATTTTCTTGCCTTGTCAAGGTACTCAAGTATTGGCCAATAAGCAACCAATCTCCTTCATACATTTCCTTAGTAAAAGACTAGTGCATTTGATGTGCAGTAGTATAGAACTTTGTGCCTACATCATCAATGTCACTAATCATCCCTTCTTCATCTTCATACCTGGCTCTTGATAGCATATCTGCAATTGGGTTGTCCTTCCTTGCAATATGCTTAAACTCAGGATTTAGTGACTTGATATAGGCAATCCACCTGAGCATAGCGATATCTGGAGTGGTGCAGCTTGCAATCATCCCAAGGAGTGGCAAGCAGTCAGTTTCCACAAGCACGGATGCTCCAATAAGATATTCTTTTTCACATTTTAGAGCAGTGACTACTCCCAATAACTCCCTCTTGATCTGCGGATAATTTCGTTGGCGAATGCTCAGTACCTTTGCTCCAAACCTGATTACATACCTGTGATCATCCTCATCATCTTGCCCTATTGCCCATCCTATCCCAGTAGGACTAGTATCAACTGTTACAATCACAGGCCTGCCACACTCATAATCTACCTTCCTTAGAGTAGGTGATGATTGGAGTAGACATTTCAGCTTCTGCATAGCTTTAATATGTGCAGCACTCCATAAAAATCTCTGATTTTTCCTCAAAAGTTGGTAGAGAGGATCTGCTACATGTGCATAATGTGGGATCCATATAACATAAAAGACACATGCACCAAGAAATCTCCTCACCTCTGTAACATTAATGCATGTCTCTTTCATTCTTTGTATCGCATCTATCTTGCCCATTAGTACTACAAAGATGCACCACGATTAGTACTTCACCAACCCCAAACACTGATTTCAATCCAGACAAAGTAAGATTCACCTCTTCAAGCCTGGATAGAATTTTATCACAATCTTTTAAATGATTTGCCACAAACTTGCGGCACCCTTTCGAATCCAAATCCCCATCTTTATCTTTTTCATCACAGCCTTTTATGGGCACATCATCCAGAAAAGGCATAGTTATTTGTGGTATGAAGTCTCGTAAGACTTTATTCATTCCATTCATCATATGCGCCACTGAGTTGGTGGCTCCCTGTGGTGGTAAGGTGCACATCCTTACCAAACCCAAAGGAGTTTTCATTGTGGTCACGTCCCTGCTTTGTATATCTAGCTGGAACTGATCATATCCCGAATACAGATCACCCATAGAGTATATAGCTTTCCCTGCAAATGCTTCTGCAAACTCGTCCACAATCGGACCTGCTCCCACATTCCTGATTATGACCTTGTTTACAGGTTGCATGTCTTGAATGAAGTGCAATGCTCCATTTTTCTTTGGCATGGTAAACCATCTGTTGGAGTATGGAGCGCATGATGGCTCCAAAATTCCCATCCCGATCTTTTCTTTTAGTAATTCCATCAGCTTTGGCAAGAGAGCTTTTGGTACTGGAATCGGCCGCAGGTTCCAAGGCACATGTGGAACAGTGAAGATCACCATTGGCGCTATTACGCTTGGATCAACACAGCCTATCTCATGCGGCTGAAAAGCAAAGGCCTTCCCATGTTTTACAAGCATCTCCTCAAAGCATTCCTTTTCAACTGGTAACAGGAAATCCTTGTCACCAATCTACAGCTCTTTTAGGGTTTCCTGTGTAAACTTATGCCCAATTTTCTTTGGATCTCTGAGATTCGGTTGCATAGAGGCTTCATCTATCTTCTCCTTGCTTTCTGGTGGTAGGGGCAAGGCAACTGGTTTCACCTTCTTTGCAACCGTTTTATACTTTGTATCAACACGAGCATCCATCTCACAATACATGTTTTTACATTCCATTCCCTCAAATTCCCGGATTATATCATACATCCCCACAGATGACACTTTTACCATCTCATTCCCACCCTGTAAGCATGCGCTTTCCATGGCAGAAAGCTCATCCATAGCATCCACAAATGACACCTCGTCAAGCACACCTGAAATAAACTCATTTTTCTCCAAAAGACCACACTGCTCAAGACTTTTTTGTACACTTTGTACATATCGACGTATACCACGCTTCAAATCCTTGCTTTTTACAAAGACTATTGACCCATAGCTAGAGAATCTCTGAAAGTTTGCTGAAAAGTTATTTACATTGATTGAGTCCTGCGAGAACTCATTGCCCCTTGTACCATTGCAATCCCGCTTTACAATGGCACCTGGCCAAAATCCCTCATCTCCCTGTAGTTCATGAATTCTCTGTTTATCTTTGGGAGTGACTGTTCTCGAATAGACTCGCGGTTCCTTTCATGGTTGATGCAAACTGTCAAGAACTGAACAGCTTTCTTGCCATCTTTGCTCCTTATTCTTGCATACGCCGAGCCATCATCCAAGACTTTTGTCTCCATCCTCAGAGCTGTAATATAGGGTTGCCCAAGGATAAGGGGATACGATGACATCTCCTGGACGAAGAAGTTTTGGTCATCTTTCACATCCCCTATAGTTACCCCTTACATTTGGACAGGCTGCATAAAGCTCTCCAGATGAGTTATTAGCCGCCTTAATCATCCACCCGTGATCTACATCCATTGGCCACTTACATTTGTTGTAGAGGTTTTTAGCCATCAGATTTATTTCCAGACCCATGGTCGATTAGAGCGACATATGGCTCTTCCAAGTCTCCTATCTTGACAAGGGTTTCAGTGGTGGCCCTTACCCAATGGTTCCTGGAGTAATAAATTTTTGCAAGAACTTCTTTTTCATCACCCTCATCCACAAAGCGCACTTGTCGTGCCCCTCCAGTAGAGTGACTGCATTCCACCACATTCTCTCTCTCTTCCTTTTGCTGTACCTGTACTCCATGAGTCTTGGAAGTGCTTGTCTCCCCCTGTGAGATGGAATAGATTCAATTATGGACTACCTTTTCCTTCGTATAATATCAATTATCTCATCATGGAATTCTTTCTTTGCAATTCCCAAGACTTCCCCTAGTGTAAATTCCACCCTACTATTTAGAATCCTCTCTTCTAGCACCTTTTTGAGGTCTGTTGTGGCTTCAATATCGGATTGGAGCTTGTAGAGCAGACTTTTCCCTTTACCCTTCTCCTTCTCATGCTTCATCTTTGCTGGCGCTTCCATTGATACTTCCTGTGGAGGCTGGTTATGTGGCGGAGGCACATGTGATGGCCTAGGGTCCTTCTTTCCACTACCACGAGTGACCCTTTTTGATGACCCTCCTTCCTCATTTTCCCTCTTTCGCTTTTCCTCTACCTGTGCCTCATTATTTTGGCATTTTGCAATGTAGGCATGAACAGATAAAGAATCCACAGGTTCTTCCCAGCCAGTCTCAAGACATATACAGTCTCCTGCCTCATGCAAAGCCTGCTTAGTCACCTTCTTTGACGCAATTAGCTCCATTGTTGATGGCCAAAAATCTTCATTCTCATAGTCTTCATCCTTCTTAGATTCCTGTTTTGATAGTCCGGCCTTTAACCCATAGGTTGCTGCCTCAACCATAGAGATGGCATGGCTAGCAGCCATATCCTCAACCAGCTTTTTCATCCCTCCTTTCCCAAAGTTTGTGCTTAACGGAAGACTAGTCTCTGTAAGGTGGATTTTTCCATCTTTGAAAAATACAAGTTGGTTTCTGAGAGCTTCCTTATAACTGGCACAGTCTTTCTTCGCATGTTCTGGGTCATCACACCATATACATCTGAATGTAAACCCTTCTTTGCTTTGAGGCCTTTGCATAGAAGCCTGCCCTAATGGTAGCCCTTTTTCCTCAACCCTGGACATCTTCAACTTTAGGTCTCGTATGCCCTTAATAAGCTCATCCATCGGCCCTTCTACCTTTGGGATTGCAGCAGCAGCAGGTTTTGGTAGATTCTCAGGGGTAACAGTTATAGGAGTTGCCGAGCTCATCATCACCATTTTATCCCTCCTTCGCTGCCGCTTTGCTAGCATGGTGACCGCATCCTCGACATCATTCCAATCATTCTTTAGCCCCTGCTCTGTATCCTTATCCTCAAGGAGAATTTCCAGTTTTTCTTGGAGATCTTTCCCAGCTACTTGTAAGAAGAGCTCTGTTTTTTTCGTCTAAGGTTGTGCGCTCTATCCTTGACAGCTGGGCATAACGTTTCTCAAACTCTCTTTTCAACTCTGTGGTAGAAATTCTAATTTTGGGTTTTGTAACCCACTCCAAGAAAGTTCGTTTGGTCACCCGCTCGGAATCCTCCATGAAATAATCATCCTTCAAAGCAAGCTTGAACTCCTCCCGATTTCTGCCACCATGTGCTGCCTGTAATCCTCTTATGTGCTCTCTTATTTTGGGAACACATACCAGCTTAAAGCTTCGAACCATATCCTCCTCAGTCACCCTGTTTAGCTCCATTTCCTTTGTGTAATTGCGCAGGTACTTTGTGATGTCTTTACCATCAAATTGATCCACCTTCTTCACGACGATTGACTGCAGTGCTTTAGTCGTGGAAATTTGCCCCCTCTCAGCCGCTTGCTGCTGTTGCATATACATAGTAAACATCTGAAATATTTGCATAACCCCAAGGTCAAAACGAACCCCCTATCCCTCAGGATTCTCAGCCATAGCTTGCACTGTGTATTTCACCACTAACTCTCACCCCAGCAGTTTCACGTCGGGTTCACCAAAGCTATCGTGACGTGGGCAGTATTGCTGGGCAAGTGCGAGACTTCTGGCTGTGAGAGTCGTTTCAAATCCCAGCAAGGAAACAGAATATATATCTCTTCAAGGGGCACCACCAGCAGAAGCTGGAACCATAATATTTACATACCAAATTTCAGCAAGACATATGAGTTGTACCAAAAACCATCATAAGCATCATGGTTCAAATCAAAATCCAAGGTTGATAACATTATAACTTCTTCGCCTGTCTGCAAAACCCGAGGCTTCACTCTCTCTCGCCTCTGCAGACTCACGAGCCTCTTCTCTGCAAGCGATCTCCCTCGCTCATCTACACCCCGACTCCACACTCGCATAGGCGGCTCCCAGTGCCTTCAGCTACTGCTGCTCTGCGCCAGCCTTCTCTTCCTTGTACACACGGCGGCCAACTCTCTTCACGCCTGGTCACTTTCACCCGCCAGCCCTTGATACATGAGGCGGCAACTTCACCCAGAGCCGACTATTCCACGCTGTACAATCACCAGCCCGGCCTGCTTCTACTAGGCGGCTCCACACTACGCTCCCCAGAGCCCTTGACGGCCACCCCTTGCGCTGTCAACTACACTCTAGAGCCCTGCAGCTCGACCCAAGGCGGCCTTCCTTTCTCTATGTCTGTTTGCACAAGCGCCCAGCCAGGTGACTACTCACCACGTCAGCCTTCTCACCCTGCACTGCCTTTGCTCCACAGGCCACTGCTCACAAGGCGGCTCCTCTGCTCGCCTCTCCCTTCGCTCGATCACCCGGGCGCCTCCAGCTAGCGCCAACAGAGAGCTTCTACATCTCACAGGCGGCAACCTTGCCTTGCCTCTCAACTTGCCTCCCTCTGGCTGCAACAGTACCCGCCCCGGCGCTTCACACACGGCTTCCACTATATCACCAAGGCCTCCAAGCACCAGGCGGCTACCTGTCCTTCTTCGCCAGCTGCTCTGCAGACTCTCTTGCCAGGTGATCCCCCTTTCACTCAGCGGCCTTTTTTCTCTTTCCCACTTGCTCACCCACCTTCCAGCGCCTTCGCCACCTTCTAGACAACGTGCTGGTAGCCAATAAGGCCTCCACTTGGCTCTTTATAAGGTGGCCACATGTATTATATTTTTTTTTAAATTTATTTTTTTAAAGCTTCATAATGGCCACACCCCTCTACATCACCTTGTTTCATTTGATTCACGTGCGGCGCCCATACTTTCCTTCCAAAATAGATGCAATATCTGCCCACAGCTCATAGTCAGCAGCATCCCCACTTAGGATCTACTCGTACCATTTGGCCCCCACAACAAACAAATTGATCACGTGTAGGACACACTTCTTTGCTTGTTTCTTCCCATTCTTACCTTTCTTTCTAGACTGCATACAATATATGCAAGGAAACTCTGCATTTGCTGCATTTGACACACCAAACATGCACTTCAAAGTTTTGAGATCTCCAGCAAAGTGCCATTCCACTTGATACTCACCCCATAACCTTCCACGTGTAAACTTTCACCCATGATTTTGATGTTGCACTGTATTAGGTATCTCTGTCAAGTGCAAAGAAAATCTCATGCTCTTCCTCGTACTTCAAATGCAGCAAGCCACCAAATTTCATTCTTAGACTGTACACTAATGTAATCAGGATGACTAAGTAAGATGTTAGGATCCAGTGCTCTATTCATGATAGTTAGACTAACATGTTCTAACTTCTGACCTTTGATAACCTCACTTTTATCAAGATTCAATTTTTTTAAGAGCTTGCCTCCACATTTTGCCAACAGATATACTGTAAAATTTTACCATTAGAGATTGTAACTTGCATACATCTAATACAAAATTGTTATTTGTGTGCAAGACAAACAACACTTCCTTTGACCCATAGTTGCATACATGTCTGTGATATAAGTGCATTGGCTCACCAATTAATTGTTCCACCTTACTATTTAATGATTTTCGTGCTTGCAGCACATGAAATGGTTTAGGAAGAGGCAATACCCTTTTCTTTTGTAACACTTTTTTAAACCTTGTATCTAAATGTTTGTATATCATGACATAAGACATAGGTTTATATGACCTTTGGCATTCACGTACCTCTCGTGTCATTGTGGGCCCATAAGTGAAAGTCTTCTCTAGCATTGTATTCATCTTCTTATTGCTAGCCTCTAAATCATTCACCTTGTTAATCAAACTGGCATTTTGTATTACCATGTCATGCATAGCATCTTGGAAAACATTGTTCTCTTCTTGTTTTGCCAAATGACCTTTTAAGTTTCATGATCTGTTGTGCAGAAACATGGGATTGGGTTGCAAGTCTCCAAGTATTACCCTGTAACCCTACATTACCCTCACAAACATACTTGACAAATGATGTTAGTCTTGAGAATTGGGGAGATTGTTGTGTAATACGATCAGGTGGATATATAGACCCATCAACCCAAAGGTCTATATGTTTTTTCTCTGCTATTCTGTGTAATTGCATCACCGATAAATTCATCATTAAAACCTCAATTCTCTTGTACAATGGGGCATACTCTTCATCTATCTGGAAGTGTATACTCCTCTCTTAGAGCTTCTTGCTTCCTAAAACATCAAAAAACTAGAAACACTTAGATACGTCACTATCTCATGATTATTAACACATATATGTAACTTAGCACAAACTTTAACACATATTACTATTATTAACCAACCGTAATACACATTATTATTATTAACCAACAATAAAATATATCTTACTATTAACTTTATTATTTACAAATAGTAATGCACATAACAAACATGAAAACATAACTTATAGAACTCAATTGAACTTAACCAGCATCAAAACATTGCTAACCTCCATTAATCATCTTATGATCAGTTTTAACTAGATTTCGTATTTGATTAATGCTGCGCTACGTGTGCGCTTCTGTATTAATTTTAGGTTTATGACGATATGGGGCATCTCGGGTCCGTTATCGTCAAGTCTTGCAGATCTTCCTCATCTTTAAGCAATGTAATAAGGTGGCTCTGTCTCTCTGATCTCTTCTCTCTCTCTCTCTCTCTCTCTCTCTCTCTCTCTCTCTCTCTCTCTCTCACACACACACACACACACACACACACATGTCTACACGCACACACACACACATGTACAAAATCACTCACTGTTATTGCACACACGTACCTAAACACACACACGTACCTCAACAATTACTAGCAAAGCCCTCATGTTATGCCCCCAAAAGATGTAGCCATTTATATGGTAGTAATGTGTGGATGTAGGCTAATAATGGATGAGGGTAATTTTTCCCTCATGTTAAGAGTTGTTTTCCTCCGAAAGTGTGTACACACTCTTCATGATGGTGTTTAAGTGACCTTATCATGTCACTTCACTTATAATTTACTCATTCTTATCAATATACTTTGAGTGTAGTGCTTCTCTCTATTTTTGATAAGCATAAACCTCAATAGTTACCATCAAAATCCTCATGTTATGATTGTACCTCACACATTCTTATCAACTACTTTCACTGTTGTTCTTCTCTCTATCTCTGATAAGCATATACCTTAACATTCAACTATGATTTTTAGGAAATTCTAGCAAGCATAAACTTCAATATTTACCACCAAAACCCTCATGTTATGCCCCTAAAAGCTTTAGCCAGTTATATAGTACTTGATGTATTGACGTAGACTAATAATGGACCGGTCACGTTTTCCCTCCTTAAGAGTTTTTTTCCCCTTGAGCATATGTACACACTCTTATGGATATGTGTAAGTGACCTTGTCATGTCACTTGTACTACAATTATTCTTATCAATCTACTTTGAGTCTTGTGCTTCTCTCTATCTCTGCGTGCTTCCTAGATCTATGTGTGTGTGTTGCTACCTTTTTCTCCACTTCAGTTGTACTACAATCATTCTTATCAATCTACTTTGAGTGTTTCTACCTTTGTATCCACTTCAATTGTACTACAATCATTCTTATCAATCTACTTTGAGTGTTGTGCTTCTCGTAGTTTTGCATACTTCAGAAAGGTGGTGATATAAGCAACAAGATTGGGAGGGCACATCAAAATGCTAGTCCTGGTTAGAAAACAATGGAGGGCTACCCTTAATTGATTAGTTCTTTCAAGATTGATGAAATTAGCTTGCACATTTAAAGATTTTGAAGTAGATCAAAGATCTTGAACATCCACACAACACTTAATAAAATTTGAAGTGCTTGAAAAGAAACTAATTGTATTTATCAAGGTGGAAGTGTTCTTGGCCATATGTAGAGACACTCCTTGAATGATGGATATTTAGCAAAAGGTGTATGTACTTCACAAAGTAATAGAGGTGTATGATAGATATTCAGCAAAAGGTGTATGTACTTTACAAATGTGGGAATTCTCCATTGATTCTTCAAAAACTAGCACTACTCAAGGAGCCAAAAACTAGGACAGATAATACAAAAAAAGTGCCTACTCATAGATATAGCGAGATGGAGTACCTTGAGATATAGCAATAGAAGTTCTAGACGTATTGTTGCTATAATGCTACAATTACCTAGAGATTATTCTTTCCCATTCAACTCCTATAAGCAATGGAAGTTCTAGATATAGCATTGCTCTTGTGCTATCTAGACCTTTATATAAATTAGGTAAGAACATATTAATAAAAATAAATACATCATGTTCAAAATCTATGGTGGATTATAGTGAAGCTAATGAATCTTTGTTCAAAAAACACTAGTTTGGTAAACACTACAGTCTAAAGTCTTCTTTCCTAGATTAGAAGTGTACTCATAATTTTCTTTTCTAACGATAGATCTACATGGCCAAGAAATCATGGAAAATATATTAAAGTGAGTGAACAAAAATATTCATAATAGCGAGGCTATATTATTATATAGGTATGACAAGATCAAAACTTCAATCTTGTGTCCTACAAAAAAGTACTTCTAATGTGTCAATATTTTTTATGACTTGGTCAAAATGCGAGCTATTTAATAATGACATCATTTTTTGCATTGAGGTGCAGCCCAAAATTTGGAGTATAAAATTTGGCCATAGGCTAAGATGTATATAGCTTGAGATATGCATAATTTTGAATGCTTTCAAAATAGGATTTAAGTAGCTTGACATATCACACTCATTACAATTTACATGCTTTTGAAATGAGATTCTTTGATGACCAGAAGGCCATACATGTTGAGCCTCTTACAAAATCATGACACTTTTGCCTTTAACCTCAACCTCCAGCCAAAGATATAGATTCTAGCTTTGTTTTGAACAACATTGTGGCATGGGACATGCAAGGAACAATGCCTCCTCTTCTACAGATAGATCCCTATTCCTATGTAGTAAATTAACATGAGGTATTGTTCTCTCCAAGTGTATATTCTAGTGAGAGCATACAGATTTAATAAGAGAAGGTGTGCATTTAAATGATAAAATTAAAATTATGAGAAAAATAAAATTAGATAAATAATTTAGGATTTTTCTATGTAATTCAAGCAAGCTAGTATATGCACAAAGTTATTAGAGTCCTCCCATGTGTACAAGTGTACATGTGCAACCATCAGCACATATTGGAGTTAGAAAGAGAAAAATTTCATTGGGAAATATTATAAAAATAAATAATAGAGGTATTCGACCAAGAAAAGTAAGTAAATAAAAAATAATCTCTATGTTAATAAAAATAAAGTATATGCTTACTTGTGGGAGAAATAACCTTGGCATTTTTAAATGGGAGAGTGCATATTATATGTAAATGGGAGAGTGCATATTATATGTAAATGGGAGAGTGCATATTATATGTAAATGGGAGAGTGCATACTATATGTAAATGGGAGAGTGCATACTATATGTAAATTGGAGACTGCATATTATATTGGATTGAGGCTGAATGGGTAAGGTGTAAAGCCTAAGGTTGAATTATTAGAGTGAAGGAAAAAAATTAAATATGGAGCTAAGCTTTGGAACTAATAGAAACATCCAACCATGCATGAGAGAGAGAGAGAGAGAGAAAGAGAGAGAATTAACTTAGCCTAAGTTCTAGATGCATGTGGGAGTGGTTAATTACATGAGAAATGAGTGGTCTCATGGATATTAAGGTCTATTTGCATAGATTTTTGGTGGGCTACAAGCACTAGTCATGTGGGATCCAATGTATTGCTAGTCCCTGACCATCATTTTCATCTGTAAAAAGACCCCCAAGCTCATTGAAAATGCACAAATTTTCCTTGCTAGAGAGGTTCTACATCGATTTTAGTGTCTAGACCAGATTTGTACAAGCTCATTGCACAGGGTACCTTGTTAGATAAGTTCTACATCAATTTTGGGTTTGTACAAGCTCATTGCATAGGGTACCTACATAGTACCCCGAATCACATCAATTCTTATGAATTAGAGTTTATGGGTACACAATTGGGAGCTCAAAATCAAGCATGTATTTTTGAAGAGGAGGGAGCATCAACATCACCCAAATTAGCATTTACATCAACCCCAAAGCTAGGCTATCAAGGTATTGCAACTCTTCTAACTTAATTTATGTGGATTTTCTCATTTTCTTATAAATTGATAGACATTTTTATTGGAATGGAAGCTTAGGCATGTATTTTTGAAGAGGAGGGAGCATCGACATCACCGAGATTAGCATTTACATAAACCCCAAAGGCTAGGCTATCAAGGTACTGCAACTCTTTTAATTTAATTTGTGGATTTTCTCATTTTCTTATAAATTGCTACACATTTTTATTGGAATGGAGGCTTAGGAAAAATGTAAATTGAGGACCCTTATTTACTACATGGTTATGAATAGAGTATATTAATTCTCCAAAGCCTTAGTTTAATTTATAATAAAAAGTGCACATACCCTTTTTTACTCCACATAGATAAAACTTTTGATGTTTTCTTATAAAGTATTAGACATTTTATTGGAATGGAAGCTTACGAGAAATGTAAATAGAGGACCCTTATTTACTACATGGTTCCGAATAGAGTATATTAATGCTCCAAAGCCTTAGTTTAATTTATAAAAAGTGCGCATGCAGGCATATAAAGCATGGTATAAAAGAACCAAAAAGGTGTTATATTTGTTGACTATCAATGTGACAAACTATGGTATATAGGATGCATAAACACCTAAGCAGGCTTAAGACACCTTGGTGAAGACATACAATACAAACACTCAAGCTCAAACGATGCAACTAAATCAAGAGCTACATAATGTGACCAAAAGGGAGGCTTACTATAAATGATTAGTTGATGGAAGGCTAAAGAGCTTGCATATGCCCTTGCTTTTGTTAGATCACCAATAGTAGATGATGATGATATGGTATCGGGCAACGGTGACCTTGAATGGTCTTGGTAAGGAATACTGTTAGTTTTAGACCTCCATTGAAGTTTGAGAGAACTTTCTTGATTTTTAGTAATTGATTGCTCTTCTCATTCCTAAAGAGATGAATATTGGGGGAGGTTCTTCGAAAATTCACACGAGCAGGCCTTCTACTTAGATACAAGTAGAGGTAGAGGCAGATCATCCATCTAGAGGACGTGATGATGGTCGATTTAGAAATCAAAACCAAAAGCAACAACAAGAAAAATAATTTAGATAGGTGAAAGAGGCCACTCTAAAGGTAGGGGGAGCTAGAGAGGTCGAGGTGGTTGGCAAAGAAATCAAAATGCAAATAGTATGGAGTGCTATAAACAAGGATACATCACAAAGGATTGCTATAAAAAGTAGAATGATATCAAAAGTGGAAAGTTGCAGAAAGGAAACTATGCTTGCATTGTCAACAAGTAAATAGGGTGATGATGACAGAAGTGAGCGGCTGTTTGTGATGAAGCACACATGCTCAGTTCCACAACAGGAGATGGATATATTTGGTATGTGGATTCTCGTGCTCTAACCACATGAGTCACGGAGTTGGACCACATAAGTAATGGTGAGAGGCTTAGATATATGTAGAAAATGAATAAACCAGTGTATATGGATTTGAGCACCTCTAATCTCATGGTGAGTAGTTTAGAGATATATAGAAAATGAAAAAACCAGATATATGGAAATAGGTGATGATATTATGCACCTTGTTTTGCACATGTTAGTAAAGTGCTATTTTTTATACAAGATGGTAAAATGAAATACCTGGTAGATGTACTTCATGTTTGTAAGTGAGGTTTAATCCTCAAGGATGCTTTCAAAAATCACTGCCGCTTAGTTGTAAAGTGTTTAACAAATGACTTAGGTGAAGCTATGCATGTTTGCACATGGGACAAGTATCATTACAGATATTAACATAGGGCACAAGAATAATTTTCATGTGAATATACAATGCATGAAGTCTATGCACACAAATCAGCACTCTAATACCATGAGAAGAATGCAAGGGAGAGTATGAGCTTAAGCTCCTTACAAGCAAACACACACACAAAAGAGAAGATAAGAAGATAAAAGAGAAGGACGGTTGAATTTTATTTATTCTCTTGTTTTCTCTACAACCATAACATAAAGAGAAAAGAGTACATACTATATGGGAAAGTACTCTCCTACTATATGGCATACAAAGGTCCGTCCATAGTATGAACTTGACTACATAAGTTGGCACTATAACTATGTCATAACTCTAGTACACCAAGTGTGTCACATAACTTATCGCCCCTCTTGAGTCTTGGACCAAAAGAACCTTTTCTTTATTAACATCATATCTAGAGTGTCTTGCACTATAGGGCTATCATGAGCCTCACTCAATATTCTTCTCTTCAGATCTCCACCTTCAGGAACACATAGCCAGTTGTTGAAGTATTAGTAGCCATCTTCTAACATGTACCCTTGAATTTTCCTCATCTCTTAGGGTCATTTTTCTCTCCTTAACCAAGGAAATTTTTTCTCTCCTTCTTAGGGTCATTTTTCTCTCCTTCTTAGGGTCATTTTTCTCTCCTTCTTAACCAAGGAAATGATAAGGGAGAAGAATTCATATAATCCATTATTTTCCATGATTTCAAAGTGGGTAAGGGATTGAAAATCATAGCGAGTAAAGAGGCTTTTCTGTGATGAGCACATCTTTTCCTTCCCTGATCTATATTTAATCTTAAAGTCAAACTTCCTCCATATTCTTTGCCTTATATATATTGATCACTCTAAGTGAAAATACACTTTAAGCTCTTCTAATATGTTACTAAGGTGAAGTTATTGAGGTGAATTTCTACCCAATAAGATAATGTCACAAAAGCTTTAGAGCATGCACTATTGCAAGTAGCTCTAAATCATGGACATCATGACTTCTCTCATGTGGCCTAACATTTTGGGATTCATATGCAATATACATCTTGCATTAGCATTCCACCAAATAGTGAATCCATTAGGATTCTCTCATGACTTCTCTCATGTGGCCTCAACTTTTGGGATTCATATGCAGCATCTCTCTTGCATTAGGATTCCACCAACAGTGAATCCAATGGCATTAATGATCACTTCAAAAGACTTGACAAACTCTGGTAGCTTCAAAATGAGACTTGTTACCAATGCAACCTTTAACTTATCAAAGGCACTCTATCACATAGGGGTCCATCAAAACAACACTAAGTGGGTCCATCAAAACAACACTAAGTTGGTCTTGATAAATATAGATCTAGTGGAACCTTTGACAAATACAAGACCTGGCTTTTGGCAAAAGGTTTTGTATAAGTCTAACATTTAGATTCTAAGAAACCTTTACCCCCACAACTTGCATCATCACCATTTGCATGGTTTTGGCACTTATAGCTCAAGAAAAGTGACGCGTGTACCAAATGGATGTAAAATTTTCTTTCCTTAATATGGAGACCTCCTGGAGGAGGTATATGTGGAGCTGCTTGTAGGGGATTTATTATCCCCTATTCTAAAAGCAAATTTTGCAAGCTACACAAGGAAATAGATAGCCTAAAGTAGGCTCCACAATCTTGGCACATGTAGATTTTTTCTTTTTTGAAGGTAATAGTCTCCTTCAAAGTCCTTATTCCAAGTCCCTTACACAAGGTGATAGATAGCCTAAAGTAAGCTCCACAATCTTGGTACATGTAAATTTTTTGAAGGTAGTAGTCTCATTCTAAGTCCCTTAGATGCAAACTTGTATTTTTTTTCAAAAGGATAGTCCCAATGGTTGTTTCCCATAGCTTATAAGAGTCCAAGATGGACCTTAACCTGCAACAAGGCATAATTAGTTCCATCCAACCTTTTATCATACAAACGGTGTTGGTTTCAAGCCTTAGGGAGGTTGTGTCATTTCTCCAAATCTTCTATTAAAGAACCACTTGGCAATAAGCTTTGTCTAGCGTCTTAGCTCTAATACCATGTAAGAAAATATAACTACATGGAATGATCACTAGATAAAGGGGCTTATTTACACGTGAGATTGAGGATAAAACTAAATCACTATTGCACACCAAAGCTATACAAAAATTGATGGCATCTACCCACCCATGTTCTCCTCCACAAGGAGCTCCAATGTTGATTTAAATAGACTCTAAATGGAGAATGTAACATGCATAATAAAGGAGCAATAGATTTAATCACAATGATCTCAATATGACTAAGAAAGATTATAAACTTTTCAATTCATAGTACTCAGGGTTGGTCATATTATAGGTAGGCCTATGTCGGGCATCATCATACCACAAGTCCTAATGAAGTCAACTGATCCATCACCAGTTGATGATCATCCAACTAGTCCTAACACATTCGAGGTTGTGTGGGTGCCCAAGGAATAGGTGTCTTGAAATCTCCTTCTACCCAAGAGAGCGGACTTAATTAGCCAACACACTTACATGAATCCTACTTGCTGGCATGGTGCCAAGTCTACATAAGTTGTCTCCTAACCATCAATCGACCATACATGGCAATGTCTAAACTAAGAAATGTTAGGTTCAACACACAAAAAGTACTCCTATTATAGGGGGCTTACAATATAGAGTAACCCATCACCCACATAGTGACAATGATAAGGTTAGAGCATTGATTTCTAATAAAAATGACCTTAAATGGATTTTCTTTTTGTGTATGTGTGAGGGATGTATTTTTTTAGCGAGCATTTTTTATCGAGAGCTTTTTGGTGTTGAGGCGAGCAGTTTCTCTATCTACACTTCTTGTATCTGTGAACTCCTCTCCCTCTACTATCACACCTACGAGATGTTGAGCACTACACACATTGCAAATCATTTACAACTATCATTGCAACTCATTTATAAAGACACCATATTATGATCAAAAACTTCCATTATATTCCCAAGCAAACTTACACGACCACAACATTACATGACAAACACCTACGATATGTTGAACACACGCAACAATATATGAAAGGAAGGGTGTACAACATGTTCTTTACTTCCATGGGCCACTATCATTGCTACTTCTTCACAAAGACACTATAGAGAGATGCATCTTCTATTATATTATATTTCTGCTTTGTCTCTTTGTAAACTAGGTGTAATGACAATAGGCATCCTAAATTGCTCATCAAGGCTCCATTCTGAGCCAATATCTCCATCAACAAGGGAGTGTCGTCTAAAAACATCAGGCATTATAGAAGGCCGATCCATGTTTTCTTTTTCCTTGCAAGGCACTTGTAAACTAGTTGAATTTTAGGCACATGTAGTACTAACACATTAGAATGCATAACATTAAACTTGCTAAATTTTAAAATGACATATAAAAATACATAACATTCTGCCTCAGCTTGCTTGGCCAAGATCTCACAATAAGCAATACATAACTTTATCTATCTTCTTCTAAAAACGCATGGGAAATGATCAAGAATGTCAAGTGATGCAGAAGAGGAGGATGCATGTCTTGATCTCAATGTATTATCTTTGGATATCAGAAGTGCAAGTGGTTCCCTTATTGAATGTGTGTTGGAAGAACATTTGTGCAAGATGTTTTGGATGATTTCTTGATCTTGGAGTTTTTAATTTGATCAAGCTATTCAATCCATCTGCTTATCCTTCAGATGCAATTGAGAGGGATAGAATGGTTTGCAAAGGCTTATTAGCAAGCTTAATGTTAATACTGATTCAAGAATTAACATTAGGAAATATCTTGGTGAATGATAGAATTTTGTTGGCATGTTGGACTATACAGTTGCTACAACTCTAGCAACATAAAGACTTGGTGGGATACATTTCGAGGATTGATACATTTATGGCAAGCAAGCATAGTTGTTCCAGTAAGTAAAGCATCATGTGAGCAAGGTTTCTCTCAACAAAATGCCATAAAGAATAGTTACTTGTGAAGTAGCTTATATTTGGAGACTCTTGATGCATTGGTGTTGGTATCGCTTAATGCAAGTGATACATCTTTGGTTTGTTGAAAATATGTTTTTAATGCTTGGTTACGAGGAAAAGATAGGAGGGCAATGCCAGTAGAGTGATTTGTTCTCTAAAGTCATGTTATTGCACCTATAGACAAGTGCGACACAACTAAATTGACGTAGTTAAGGTTTTTTGGAAGACATATAGTTGGGTAGCTAGTTGGCTAACTTGTGGGAACCAAAGATGGCTGGATAGTAGCACCCGAGCTTAGACATAACTAGGAAGTGGGTCCTACTAGGGTACGTGTTTGGGTCCATTTTGGCAAGTTAGACACATAGGACATATGGTTGGGGCTAGTTGGGCAACCTATGGGTACCCATGATGGTTGGACAATAGGATCCCGACAATCTGTATCATATACAATTTTGTATTTTAAAAAAGCAACCTTTTCATTTTGATATGTTACATGCTAGTTGAATGGTATGAATTTGGAGTTTTGTGTCATATGAAAAGTAACTTGAAAAACTACTTGCCACTTGAAATTTTAAGGACCTTTGGCAATGATCATGATTGGTGATAGTAGCCAATCGGTGTGCTCAATTTCATAGATGAAATTTGTAGCAATGAGTTTGTCAATTTCCTCATTTATGTGAATCAAGATCAACTCAATCGAAAGATATGAAGGCTTACCTCCAACAAAGGTTTTTTCCCCTATAATTTCAAAAAGAAAGAATGAATTCCTAGAATTATCTCAATGAGGAAATCTATTAAAGCATACCATCGGTCCTATGTAAGCCTTTTCGCTATGCTCTTGATGGACGATAAAATTCTTCTTTATGGATATTCATTCAAAGGTTGGATTCTCCCATTAGTTAGAATGGTGAAGAATGCAAAGCTCTCATTCACAAACAAAGTAGTATAAGAATGGTTGAAGATTTCGTGCAAGCTTTTCCATTAGAAATAGTCCTTACCACCCCCTCCCCTAAAGAGATCTCCAATCAACTTAAAGCTACCTAAACCAAAGAGAAGTAAGTGATAGAACCAGAGTCAAGACTCTAAGTCTAGTGGACCCAGAGGAGATTCTTACCCTAGGATGCCATCAAAATTGTAGTTTTTACTCAAGAAAGAGCGTAAATGTTTTAGATGCCACCAACTAGGCCATTTGATGGTGGGTGATTGTCCAAATGCACCTATTCTTATTGTCTTTCCAAATTCTATCTACTTTGGGATCCTAATACCATAGGCCTACAACTCTAGTGCAGAACAATTAGGGATTCCATCAAACTAGAGGAATCAGAGGAGATAAATTCTAGACTATTCATGTGTATGTCTATTGCTAACATTATAGTTGTTGACTAGGAGGAAGAAGAAAGAGATAGGATTGATGTTGAAATTGAGTATCAGGTTTAGAATCAATAGCTCTCAGATCCTAGCCAATTACCAACGTAAGAATTTTAAGCTTTTGGTTGGATGAAAAGCACTCATTAGTTCATTTCACTTAGATGTGTAAATTAGTAATCGACCACAAACATGGTAAATCAATGTAACTAGAGTTGGCTAGTGGGAAGATTCATTTCACATTCCATAAGATGGATGTGATTCAATTCTCCTTAGATGGAAACTTGATTGAATGGAAGTTCAAAATTTTACCCTTATGCATATATGACATAATTCTTAGGATGACCGGCTTACTTAGAATCAAGTTGATATATCCATTATCACAAGGAGACTATTTCCTTCATAGATCTTCATGAGAACAAGGTGCAAAGGATTGGAGTAACTAGAGCTCCTACCTTACAACTTGTGAAGGGTCGAAGCCGCGATGTGCCAAGTGTATGTATGAACTCGGCAAATGATATGCATCTCCTCACATGAAATGGTAAATCAAGATGACGAGCATAGAGCCAAAGTAATAGGGTATGAGCAGATGCCACACGATCAGTGTTTGGGATGGAGTCGTAGTGATGTCGACGAGACGATGATGGTGGGTAGCACGGAGATCGTAGGCAAGGTAGAGGTAGTAATGGATCCACATGTCATCCCGCCAATGCCCGAAAGTGTGGAAACACCCTCAAATGTGCTCAAGAATGCCATGCTGCATGTGAAAATGGCCAAAATTAACACCAATATGCTCAAATAGCCAAAATTGTGCGTGTGAATACCCAAAAATAAACCAAATAGCCAAAAGTATGCACGTGAATGCCCAAAAACACTAAACAAGGGCCAAGATATACGCGTGAATGCCCAAAATACACTAAATTTCCCAATGTGTCAAGCACACGTGAACACCCTCCACAAAATTCTTAAAATGTATAAACACACCCACATCACAACGCATGTGAAATGACCCAATGGTGGGTGGTTGCACAACCATGTAAAAGGGTGAAGGAATAAATGTGAAGAGGTGTGGGAAATTGGAGTATGGTCCAAAGAAATGGGTTGGACAAAGTGAAAATAGTGTGGAAAGTGGGGAAATGTGAAAAGAAAAGTAGAAACCCTAAGGGCATCTATAACTTTTATTATTATTTTCTTCTTGTTCTCCTACTCACGTATGAGCTTTCTCTCTTTCTTCACACTGCCTATCACCTAGTCTATTTCCCTTCCCAAATGACACCTAGAGCTCCTCTCAGCTTAGTGATGGTTAGGGATTCTTATTGCTGCAGTTGCTGCGCTTTCCATTTCTTGTGGTGTGGCTGCCATATACAGTGATATAACACTGCTGTGCTGCCTATTTCGTGGGAAAAACAGAGCCGTTGTAGGGTGCATGTGTGTGGTGTAGAGAACCAAATGATGTGTGTGTTGTAGAGGATGAAATGGAGTGTGCCCTTGGCTTCCATGCTCAACTATGAGTTGCACCGGTCAAAGAAAGCCATGGCTGCCACACTCTTCACTGATGTTCTCAGTTGCGCCACTGAATGCTGCTACCTGTGATACGAAAGCTAGGTATTTATGCTGACAATCCAAGGTGTGTGTGTTGTAGAACTGCAGCAATTAGGCTTTGCAGGCAAGCTGGCGAGCTGCAGATGAAACACTTGCTGAGATGACATTACGTTGTTGCGTGCTGATGGCGTGCATAGAGCAAGGTTGGCTCCTCTGTGAAAAACGCCGGTGGTCTCGATGATAAGGTCTACGCCATGCTCAACTATGAATGCTAGCGATGAACCTATTGACAAAATGTACAGACACTGTTGTGCTGCCTATTTTGAATGGAATGAAAGAGCCTCGCTGTTGCTGAAACGTTTACTACTCACTTTGCTGGGAAGTACCACTGGCAAAACACTGGTTACAGTTGGCGAAGATGGTGGCTGATCGTAGATAACTAAAGCCTTGGTGATGAAGCACTTTAGATCATTGGCAGAGATGGCTGAAGGTTAGCTACACTGTAGAATGCGCTTTTTCTTGCTTGGATTGAATGCTGAGTGGCTGTGTAAGATGTGAGCTGAGCCTCAAATGGCGATGAAGCTTCTGCTTGAGCCTTAAACTGCACAGAGCCTCAATCCATGTTCAAAGGCTGTGGACTGGAGCAAGCTGTAAGACGTGAGCTGAGCCTCAAATGGTGATGATGAAGCTTTTGCTTAGCCTTAAACTGCACAGAGCCTCAATGCACGTTCAAAGGCTGTGGACTAGAGCAAGATGCAGTAGATAGTTGCTGGCCTCCATCAAGTGCTCACACATCGTGAGGATGTCTCGAACCACTTCTGTGTGCCTCTCAGAATGTTGTGATCTCGGCTGGGATGCCTCAAGGCAAGGCTGAGCTGAACACCGTGGTGTGGGTTGCTGCAATCTTCGCACTGTAAAGGCTTGTATACCTACAAGACCTTGAGTAGGACGACTTCAAGGACAACCTTGGCTAGCGTAGCCATTCCAGCTTCCATAAACCGTGTAGCTTTTGACGAAGGTAGTGTGTAGATGGCATGCTACTCCACCTCAAGCACAATAGAGGATGATGTCTTCAGATCTGAAGATGACCTCACAACTATTTCAAAATGAGACAAGCTTGATATGTCTTGCTCGCTGGACTTCTTCAATGTGCTACAATCCCCTAGCCCTAAGCTTTTAGGGCACGTTGATCTGCGAAAGTTCCCTGTCCCTACCGCGCGACGAAGTCAGGGTTGCTAGAAGTGAAATTAACACTTTTTGTGCGGGGCAGAGTCTCTTACTTGGGGCCTCGCCCACGAATATTTGGACAAGAAACTAAATTCATCGGTCGTTCCAAAATTGAACCCGGAAAAAACTTCCCTTGCTCAAAAAGCACGGGCGACTCCTCCGGGATAATTTTTCTCTAACGTAGTTAAAAGCGTTAACTAACTGAATTGATCTAACCGAACCCGTAAGTCCCATAGTCAGATTAGGGAAAAGATTATACTTAGATCATAAAGACCAACACTTTTTTTCTCATTGAAAGGCACAGTCGTTGATTCTTTTTCATAGAACAATTTTTGTCTGGGATTTACTTCATCTATCGCACCATAACAGAATTGAGTCTCAATTTTTATCCGGGATTTACTTCATCTATCGCACCATAACAGAATTGAGTCTCAATTTAAGGATCCATCATTCCAACTTAATCCCATCCAATCCCATGGATTAGCCAACCGCCCAACCACTATAGTGATGTGATCCAATTAGGAATTTGGTTTGGTTTTGTCCCAGGTACCATGAAAAAGAGTTCCCATGCCCCCTAGTCGGATATTCATGCAAACTTAAAACTAGTCACACCACTTACACCCCCAGTATGCAATAGCCTTTTTTACAGATTCACTTATCTTTAAGACAATCATTTAATGAAATCATAGTGTCCCTGATCATAATCCTCAAAATCTCTGGTTGAATCCTTATTTTCAAACATTCCTTCATCAGTGTACCTATGGCATCATTGGAACCCAGAACGCTCACCACCTGTTCACTCAGGGGCCTTTTCGATGGTTCCTAGCTCATAGTCCTCGGTAATATATTTTCATATCAAAATGGAATCTCCATTGAAGATTAGTAAGATCAATCAGCAGATCCATATAAAAGAACCATGAACTCATCCATTGAGGACCAGCAAGGTCAATCAACCAGATTCATGTCCGAATTCAGAAAACAACTCTTACTCCTTGTTCCAATATCTTCCTCGACGCACATGTGGGTATCTTTGGTGACCCAGAGCCCGAGCACCATATGATTAGTACCCTCTAGGATCCTTCATAGGTCACCTAGCGCTTCACTCTAGGCCGCTTCCTTGGTCCCTCATCCACTGTACCGGAAGCTCACCATTTTAATCGAACCGAGGCAAGTCAAGACCTTGGCCGACCTTGCTTACGCGAGACGTCGTCCATTGACTCTTCGTCAGCTGTTGCAACTTTATCAGATTAGGTCTCCACGACCTCATTCACAAGACGGTCAAAATGCTTCCCCAGCATTCTTGACATAAAACATTCATTTTAAAAATAGGTCATAAATACAGTTTCTATAGTGAACTCTTGTCTTTTCACATTGTTCCACATCAATCCTCATTTATTTCATCTATATTCCCATTCTCATCACATCATAATCATTCACATCACATATCACATCTATCCCAATTTACATCACATCTCATTCATTTACATCCGATTTCATATCACATCACATCAATTCACGTCCATCACATTCATATCACATATCACATCTATCCCAATTTACATCACATCTTATTCATTCACATCCGATTTCACATCACATCACATCAATTCACGTCCATCACATTCATTTACATCACATCCATTTACATCCATCACATCACGTTCATTCATTCATATCCATCACATTCGTTCATTCATATCTACCACATACATTCTCATAACCATCCCATCACATACATTCTATCCACATCATATCACATCACTTCTATCCACATTATCATATCTCATTCATACACATCTATCCAATCGTTCACATGTACGACTAACCACATCTATTCATACATTCATATCTATCACTTCACATCCACATACATTCATGTCATATCACATCTCTTTTCATCACATCACATTCTTTCGCACACATCCACATCTCATTCTTTCACATACATTCACATCCATTCTTTCACATACATCCACTTACATCCCATATCATTCTTTCACATACATCCACTCACATCCCATATCATTCATTTACATCCTGATTCACATGACATCACGTCTCATCTATTCATTCACATTTATCTGATTCACATCACATCTCATCACATCTATTCACCTCACATCTCTTCACCTCTATTCACTTCACATCCATCCATCCATTCATTCACATTTATTTCATAGAATTTAAGAGAATTATAATTTTGATATAAAGATTCTTTACGCATCTATTTATGCTTGAAAATCAACTTCAGTGGGAATAACACTTTTATAAAAATATTTTTATGCATAAATTAAAATTTAAGAAAAATAACACTTTTGAAATAAAAATAAATTCTTTATGCATCTTTCTATGCATAAAAACCAATTTTCATGAAAATAACACTTTTGAAATAAAAATAAATCTTTTATGCATCTTTCTATGCATAAAATCAATTTTAATGAAAATAACACTTTTGAAATAAAAATAAATCTTTTAAATGCATCTTTCTATGCATAGAGATTAAATTCAATGAAAAAACACTTTTATATATAATAAAAATTTTCATTATGCATTTTTCTATGCATAGAAATTAAATTCAATGAAAACAACACTTTTAAAATAAAAATTTTCATTATGCATCTTTCTATGCATAGAAATTAAATTCAATGAAAACAACACTTTTATAATAAAAATTTCCATTATGCATCTTTCTATGCATAGAAATTAATTTTAATAATGAATATCAGTGATATCCATGCATATTCATAGGTAAATATGTACATGGAGTAAATAAGAATATTTCTTTTAGAATGCACAAACGGTGGGAATTACTCTTTTGGAATAATATAAAAATAAACTTTCTTTTCCATAAAATTCTAGAAAACTTTGCCATAACCTCCTTTGTATGGCTGACCATTTCTCATTTTTAACATTCGATTTTCAATTTAAATTAACCCCAATTAGATGTAAAGGATTCTAATCTCACTACTACATATTAGCCTAATACCGGGGCTTGTACCGGCGCTATTTAACGGGGTCTAAAAAAGCCTCGTCATCGGTATAAGCGCCGGTATAAGCGCCGATATCGTAGCGTCGGTATAACTGTCGGGTGTTAATACCGGCGCATATAACGGCGCCTATACCGACGCTGACTGGGGGTAATACCGACGCTTAAACCGGCCTCTATACCGGTTCAAATACCGACGGATAAACCGGCCTCTATACCGGATTATATACCGAGGCGTAAACCGGCATCTATACCAATGTATATACCGACGCTGATACCAGGGCATATACCGACGCTGTAGCAGAATTTTTTTTTTGGGCAGAATAGTGCTGCCTGGCTGTTGCCTAGCTGCCTGCAATGAGCAGGATCAACAACAGCAAACAGACATCACCATTCTGTCTACAATAGAGCACAAAAACAACCGTGCTCGTTTGCATATTTTCCTGATCGACAAACAAGAAATTAAATTAAACATTAATACTCAAGAATGTTTTGATCATATTTCATTAGTTTGAAGGTCATCTTACATCATGGTAATGCCTCCCAATTGACGGTCTCTCCTTCTTCTTCAAGCATCTCAAACAAGGCCACAAGGCCATGTTTGTGAGCGTACTTCTCCTCTCGCCTGCTTGGTGGGCGATTCATGGCCAACTCCTGCACACACGATTAACAATTATAACTTTTAAAAAATCAACATTTAGCCCACATACATACATTTAAATAAATAAAATTGCTACAAACACTTACGAATTCATGGCGCATGGTTTCGTAACCACCACTCCCGAGATGAGAAGCCCCTACTGTTTGGAGTCTTGCCCTTGCCGCCTCTCTTTGTTGTTGAAACCTGTCTGGTGTCTCGGTGAGCTCCTGAGCAATGGCTGCCCACTCCCTGTCATCTAGCCAAACAAGTTTCTCCTTCCCCTCTCTGAATGCGTCCCTCGCCTCTGACCTACGATGCCCCATCAAAATGCGAGCTGTATACTGTATCCACTCATTAGAGACGACATTCATAGGGTCAGATGGCTGGAACTCTTGCTTTATCTTTGTGTTTATATAATTTTTCTTCCCCTTGTCTTGCTGATCCCATTTAGTCATGACAGAGTCATGAAACTGTATAGTGCACAATTGTCGAATGCGTGTCTTCATTGCCTTCCCTGCACTATCCATTATTGGTGCCCCATCCCTAATTGTGTAAATCTTGCTGTTGTCATGGTCATGTGCACCCCAGGGAGTGGAAGGTGACCCTATGGGTGTGCTATCAACAGATGAGAGCGAAGGACGACGCTCACGTGGTGGTGGTGTCACAGCATCTGTGGCACTACCACCACAACAACCTCCCCCTGAAGACCTACTACGTGAGCGCCGTCTATGTGAAGAGGTGGTAGATCGAGCTGTAAGAGGAGTGGAAGGCTGTGTGGTATGAGGTGTGGGAGCTGCTGTCGTACCCACGGGTGTGGGAACTGGCGTCGGGAATCCAGATGGTGAGGCAGATGTCCCTGCTCCAGAACCCCAATAACTCTGAGCCATGGCTCTCTGCTCTGGAGTCATGGACGAAAGAAAACCATATAACTGCTGGGGACTCATGCCCTGCGGTGTAGGATTAAATGAGAAATCTGGACTGTAGTCGTAGGGCGGTGAGTCACCCATGGCCTGTTGGACAAAAAACCATATGCCAAACTTGTACGGAATGAAAATTACACGGTAAACAATGAATGAAAGAACCATAAGATAAACATTAACAATGATAAACAACATTGGTAAAACTATATCAACTTGCTCCTACAGTAGTGATTATGATGGTAAACATTAACAATGGTAAACAATGAATGGACCTTCAATGTCATAAAACCATTACAAATATGTCATAACTATTTGCATAATCATTAAGATACATCATTTTAAAAATCATTATCTATTCTATCATCCTCATTAAGATCAGTAGCCCCAAAGAAATCTATGTCTATGTACATTTCAGCATCCTCATCATTAAAAGTCCCTTGATGAAGGATGTCTTCATCATCTATGTCTTCTTCCTCAACTTGTTTTTCAGCTTCCTTGGTTTGCACCTCTTCATTTGGATCTTGCTCTAGTTCCTTCTCTTCATTTGCTTGCTCCTCTTCATTGTTGATATCGGCTTGTTCTTGCTGCTCTCCATTACCCTGTGCATCCACATCACCTTGTTGTAGCGCAAATTCTTCAAAAATTTGCTTACTGCGGGGGGCGACTTGAACCACAAACAGCCAGCGTGGATCTTTTGGATCCGCTTTAAAGACAACCTGCTCACAATGCTCTGGGCGCACAAAAGTATCTTGCTGATCGGTCCATACCTTTGTGGAGTCCACTTGGATGAGGCCACTCTTGTCTCTAAGTACAGTTGCATGTGGCCCATTCATGATTACCTTGAACCACTTCACATCAAAGATAAACAACTCAAAACTTCTGAAGCCAACCTTCAATATATCTTGAATGGTTCCAAAGTAATCAAGCATTCCAGTAATTGTGTTATCATCACTTGCACTTGCACGACTTTCTTGAACAAACTGTGCTGTGACACCACAATCAAAGGTTGCTCTTCTTTGGTCTATTCGTTCTACTCGAAAATGACGTCCATGTGACCAAAACGCCCCATATTTGTGATACTACAAATAGCACAAAAAGTTTGTTGATGGAGAATCAAACACAGAGACATGTAGAGAAAAAAATGAGAGACATGTAGAACTTAAACACTTACATGCCAATCGCATCCTTTTGTAAGCTCCTCCTCCTCCTCTGTTATAGGTAAACCAGCACGTTTGGCTTCTAAAATTGTAGCTTCTAGCCATCTACCTGTGGGAAAGTCCGGAAGAGCTTGCATACCTTCTGGATATGGGAGATTTCTTGTAGTGCGATTCCTTCTGAAACTTAAACGATCTTGTACTCGCTGTCGCTTGAGAGCTTCATATGTCTCAATCCACTTCTCCATTACATGAGAGTTCAAGATGCAAAATTTGTTGATTTTTTCTCTCAAAGTGTTATCCATCTTTCTCTTAATGCCTTGGCCTTGAGGTTCCTCACCAATGACTCGCCTGTTGGACTCTTGAGACCATAGTCGAGGTATCTCTGGATCTGAGGAACTTAAATATTCAGTGATGTAAACAAGGGACTCTTGTATCAGCCACCCTTCTGACATACTACCCTCTGGGCGAGCCATTTGGCGAACAAATCCCTTTAATGTCTTCATAAACCTCTCCAAAAAGAACATCCATCTTGAATGGACTGTTCCAGCAACTGCAACCTCATCTACAACATGAACTAGCACATGCATCTGGATTGTTAATAAACTTGTAGGGAAAAACTTCTCTACCATGCAGACTGCCTCTATGGAGTTTAAACGCGCTGTCTCCAAAGTGTCTCTCTTTATCTCTTTTGAAGAAATCCAGCGCACCAATGTGCCAATCTTATAGATAGTAGCTCTAATGTCTTCAGTGAGGCAATCTTTTATTGCTATGGGTAGCACAAATTGTAGAAACGTGTGCCAATCATGACTCTTATGCACACGCTCTATGCATAAGTCTTATGCATAAGCTATATGCACACGCTCTATGCACAAGTCTTATGCATAAGCCATAAGCTCGGACCTAATCCCAAAAACCCTAGGACTGAATTACGGTTTTGTAAATTCCGCCAGAGTCTCCTTTGTAATTGGAACCAAATCTCAAATGAAAATGCAACTTCTTAAAACTTGTACGCAATACTCTTTGCATCCCACAATGTCATGAAAGATCATATGCATTTGCAATATCCACACAATATGACGGAAAAGGGGCCCCATTGCCCAAATGCATCCACAAAGTCGATGGTGAGGATTGTTGAGGACGCGCGTTGAAGCTTGCCGATCTCCCGGCCAAGCTCTTCTCACCCCTTCACCGAGTTTTCCTCCAAGGTGAAGGTTGAGGCCATTTCTTCACACCGGTGTACCTAATCCCCCTTCGTACCGCTTTACCAAGCAATCACGGCACAAAGAGTTCAAGCCATTCTCCCCTTGGCCTCTCCAACCAATGCCAAGGTACCCTCACACATTGCTAGATTCTATAGAAACTTGAAGTGGTTGCAATGGTGAGTGTAGGTACAAAATGATGTGGATAATATCAAATGATAGAACAAGTTTGTTGGCTTACAAGTATTGAGCATGACTCATGCCCTTTTACAATTTAGAACTCAGCAATAAAGCATGGACTCATGCCTCAATCCATCATCCAAAAGCTCCAACACAAACCAACAATTCACAATGCCCTCACCATGGCATTTGCATAAGCATTTGTTAACCACAATCAAGGCATTTGCAATTGCATTTTAACAATCCCTTTCATATAAGCCTTATGCACATGCTCTATGCAATTACGCTCTATGCATAAGCCTTATGCACACGCTCTATGCATAAGCCTTATGCATAAGCTCTATGCATAAGCCATATGCATAAGTCTTATGCGTATGCTCTATGCATAAGTCATATGCATAAGTCTTATGCATACGCTCTATGCATAAGTCTTATGCATACGCTCTATGCATAAGTCTTATGCATACGCTCTATGCAAGACTTATGCATAAGCTCTATGCATAAGCTCTATGCTATATGCCTTATGCACTATGCTAACCCTTAATCCCTTTCACATAAGCCTTATGCACACGCTCTATGCAATTACGCTTTATGCAATTACGCTCTATGCATAAGCCTTATGCACACGCTCTATGCATAAGCCTTATGCAAAGCTCTATGCATAAGCCATATGCATAAGTCTACCTGCGTACGCTCTATGCATAAGCCATATGCATAAGTCATATGCATAAGTCTTATGCATACGCTCTATGCATAAGTCTTATGCATACGCTCTATGCAAGACTTATGCATAAGCTCTATGCATAAGCTCTATGCTATATGCCTTATGCACTATTATGCTAACCCTTAATCCCTTTCACATAAGCCTTATGCACACGCTCTATGCAATTACGCTCTATGCATAAGCCTTATGCACACGCTCTATGCATAAGCCTTATGCATAAGCTCTATGCATAAGCCATATGCATAAGTCTACCTGCGTACGCTCTATGCATAAGCCATATGCATAAGTCTTATGCATACGCTCTATGCATAAGTCTTATGCATACGCTCTATGCAAGACTTATGCATAAGCTCTATGCATAAGCTCTATGCATAAGCTCTATGCTATATGCCTTATGCACTATTATGCTAACCCTTAATCCCTTTCACATAAGCCTTATGCACACGCTCTATGCAATTACGCTCTATGCATAAGCCTTATGCACACGCTCTATGCATAAGCCTTATGCATAAGCTCTATGCATAAGCCATATGCATAAGTCTTATGCGTACGCTCTATGCATAAGCCATATGCATAAACTCTATGCGTAAGTCATATGCATGTCTTATGCATACGCTCTATGCATAAGTCTCTTGCATATGCTCTATGCAAGACTTATGCATAAGCTCTATGCATAAGCTCTATGCTCTATGCCTTATGCACTATGCTAACCCTTAATCCCATCACCCAATGGTGTAATAAACATGATCTTGTTTTACGTACATGGATAATAGAGATTGCAAGCTTATTATAGGTTTTATGCATAGATATTAAATTAATCCTATGTGTAAGCTTACAAGAACCCAAAACTAACCCTAAACCATAAAACAAGGATGCAAAAATTCATAGAAAATAGCATGAACAAGAAAAATCGAAAGAGGATCTACCTCTTTTTTGCAAAGCTGAAGGAGAGGATTGGTGAAAGATTGGTGAGGTGAAAGAGCTGCAAAACAAAATATTAAACAAACTAATTAGTAAATTAAACACAAGAAAAAGAACTAATACAAAACCCTAAAATCTCTATGCATGCATTAGGAGATCTATGCATACATAGAGAGCTCTAGATCTCAACATGCATAGAGAGCCAAAAAAACACAAAACCCTAAACGTCCTAATTCTTAAATTAAAAACTAAAAGCAATTGCAATAACATGTTAGGAGAAGGAGAAGAGGAGAAAAGAAGAATGAAGGAGAAAAGAGGAGAGAGGAAAAAAGAGGAGAGAGAGGGAAAGAGAAGAGGGAGAGAAAGCACCTTCTTCGCGTGTTTACTTGCGCATCTTCTGCGAAAAAACCAGAAAATAGGCTCTCGGCTGTGAAAAACTTACGAGCGCCGGTATATGCGACGGAATATGCGTCGAAATATTCATCGGTATATGCTACGGAATATGCGTCGGTATCGGCGTCGGAATAAGCGTCGGTATAGGCGTCGGTATACGCGACGGGAAATGAAAATTTAAAAAAACCCCGCCATACTTGTCTCCTCCAACATGACGACGGACATACCGACGTTCGACATTTGCGTCGGTATTTTGGCGTCGGTATGTCCTCAACCTCTTGTAGTGTCTACATAATTTTCAATTTCCAAGAGAGTAAACAATAAGAAAAGTTTAATTAATCTTTTTGTTAAACATTCTAGGATAAAGAAAGGCTGAATTATAAAAAAGAGAAAGGGGAGGCCTTTTCATCAAGGCATAGCATTAGAATTTACTTTAATCAACTATAAAACAAGAAAATCAAGAAAACCATAGATTTAAAAGTAAGAAAAAATTAGTTGGAGTTGTAAGCTTTCCTTTGGCTTGAGGGATTAAGGGTTCTACTCTTGTTTGAAGCAAGAGTGGCCACCAATTACTTTGAGAGGATTAAGCCAAAAACAATTGAATTATCAAGAAAATTCAATGTAATTGGCTCTGGGTAGGAGTAGAGTAACAGTGCATAAACACTATTAACCTTTTACAAAGAGAGAGGCTTCTATTTATAGGAAAAAGTGAGCCTCTAACCAAGCAAACTGATTCTAGAATTTGGAGAGATGAAAATATCTCATTTTTTTGAGTTTAAAACTCCTCCACACATGTGAAATAGGTGCCTCGTTCATGAGGGGAGATCCCCACACTGAGATGTCAAAAATGAATCATTTCTTCTAAATATCTCTTTTTTTAAAACTAATAAACGTCCTTAGTCAACTCTTCATCTTATGTGAGCATTTACACATTTTTGAAAAATTTTCTTTTATTCTTCAATTTATCTCCTCCCTACATTTGGATTGATCTTATTGGTCCATAGGAACCTTAATTGGACCATAATCCGAAAATTTCTGAAAATATGGACCCTTAGGCTAAGATCCTTTATACCTATTTTTAATTAATTCCAATTGTACATTGGAAAGTTCTTTTTGAATTTCTGTTTCAGGGGAAACTATTTTAGACACTAGGAGGATTTTTATATCCAAAAATATCTCAATTTTGAATTACCTCCCTCTAGACATTTTCTCTCTCCAAGCCAAAACAGGGTAAAACAGGATCTTTCTTACACCTGCACACCTCAAAAGCTGGAGGGAGAAATCTTACAATCTTCTTGATCTCTTGTTTTTTATTCTTAAAATTTTTCAATAGCTACCACCTTTGTTTATGAAGGATTATTATGTATTAACCTTCACAATTCTGACTTGCATGTGATTTCTCCTCTCTTGGCTTGCTTGCTGAGCCTCCAAAAGGCCATGATGCTTTGCTCTTTTGCATTCCAATGGTGTTGCAAGTCACTATTTGAGATATGTTGTAGCTTAATGAAAAAGGTTGTATGAACTTGAAACTTGAAATTATGCAAGATTGTTGTGGTTAATTTCTTGTCAGTGATGAATGGCAACAACTGTTGCTCTTTTAAGACAACAAGCAAGAAAAGCAAAGATCAGATCTCCCACTGCTTGTTAGTTGTAAAGAGTTTTAGCAGGATGAAATTCCCATGTAACCATAATACTTCAACATCTCTTGCTTGTACTGGTTTTGAGTAATCTGTGCACTCTTTCTTGAAGGTTTTCACACCCAAGAAACCTTGTATGCAAGTTAGGAAAACCCTGTGGTGTATGGGACACACTGGCTGACACCAGTGGACTGGGTTCAATTCCCAGCAGGGCCATACTTGCAAACATAGTGTTATCCAACAAATGTTTTTTTGAATTTCTGCACTCAAAATTATAAAGCTTGTACACTTTTGTATCAACATGCTCTTTGCATAATACTGATGCTCAGATTTGTAATAGCATAACATGCTATACATTTCTTGATGAAAATGTGTTAAAATGCTGTAATCTAGGGTATGTGCTTGTAAACAGTGTTTTCTCAACTCTTTTCTTGCTTCCTTTACTTGTAATACATCAAGATTTATACTAATTTGTGTAGATTTGTACCACTCCAACAGATTTGTAATCTTTGCCTAACTTCTTTGTAAGAAAGTATCAAGATTAGAAAGATTTAATCAAGAATCACTTACTATTTTGTTTTGTATCGAAATTTGATTTCAAATAACTTTGCATAATCTGTAAATTTCTCTGTTATGTACTGTAGATCTGCAACAAAATTGTACTCTGCACTGTTATCTTCAATGCTATTTTTGAATCTGCATGTGTGCAATAAACTGTATTTTGTATACTTCTTGAAACTTCACCAAGCTTTTGCACACTTTCTTGAAACTGCATCGAAACTGCATCAAATTTCTGTACACTTCCTTGAAAATTTATACCAAATCTTAAAAATTTGTTCAAAACTATAATAAATCTACACTCAACACAGCACTCTACAACTCTGCCAATAGAAATATGAGAACTCTACACATAGAAATCTATAATACTCTACACAACAATATGAATATTCTACACAGTATTCTGAAAACTCTGTACAACAACCTTGATTTTCTGCACAACTTGCTTCTTGCAATGTTTCTTTCAAGAACTCAAGATCTGAGAATCTAGGGTTTGTTCTTGAAGAAATAAGAGCTTAAAGGATTAATATTCAAACTATAGGCTCTCTAAGCAAGATAATGCAAAAAAATCCCTTAATACTAGTTGCTAAAATCTCTACAAACCCTAATTTCAAAAATCAAGAAAAGTTTCAAGAAAATCAAGATCAAGAAGATCAAGAAGATCAAGAAGTTTGAAAAATCAAAATAGTGAAGTGGATTAGGGTTTTGAAAATAATATTTAATACAAATTCAAAATTTATTAAGAGAAATTTCATTGCTAATCTTGTCAAATAAGAAATTAGCAAATCTAAAAACTATGTAAAAATCAATTTGAAAAATGATTAACAATCAAGATTAAGAAAATGCATTTCAAAAAATTAGATTAACAGTAACCTGAAAATGATTATCATTAATCAAGATCAAGAAAAAGTATTCTGAAAATTGAATTAAGCATAATTCGAAAATGATTATCACTAAGCCAAGAGCTCTGATACCAATTGGAATGGAGTGATCATACAGCTCAGATTAGAGATAAATCATCATGGATTAATAAAAGATTAAGGATAATCTCATACAATGGCCATGATAGTGAGTTAACCTCCCACCAAGAGGATAGAAACAACCTTCCATAGGCCTAGGTTGAAAGCCATGAGGCTCCAAGAGTCATGAGATGACCAATGTCAAAAGGTATCAAAAGATATAAAAAAAAGTACAATGATAGTCCATGAGCCCCCTTTTATACTTGAGCCCATGACCAATTGGAATGGAGTGATCATACAGCTCAGATTAGGGATAAATCATCATGGATTAATAAAAGATTAAGGATAATCTCATACAATGGCCATGATAGTGAGTTAACCTCCCACCCGGGAGGATAGAAACAACCTTCCATAGGCCTAGGTTGAAAGCCATGAGGCTCCAAGAGTCATGAGATGACCAATGTCAAAAGGTATCAAAAGATATAAAAAAAAGTACAATGATAGTCCATGAGCCCCCTTTTATATACTTGAGCCCATGACCAAGGTCCTAGACCTAAACTAAAGGTGTTGCTTCATTACACTTTAAGGTGTTATCATTGATCCTTCTTAGAAGAAAATATGGGGTGATCGGGTACTCTCATCACTTGAGAGTATACAACACCTCTAATGTTGGAAGAAAGATGGGGTGGTTGGATACTTTCATCAAGAGTATAGGATACCTATTTGAAGATGGGATTAATTGTATACGCAATCATGAATTTATTTTAATATGAGAGTGAGAGTGAAAGTGAGATGGATCCTGCTATAACAATGGTTGGTTTTAATGAATTCCATGAAAGCATGTGATGAGTCTATGTGGAGGCCGCATATTGATTCTATGGAATCATTGTAATTGAGAGTGAGAGTGAGAGTGAGAGTGAGAGTGAGAGTGAGATAAGTTACCACTATGGTGGGAGATTGGTCTACTAGAGCTCACATTGCTTCAAGGATTTTGGAAGGAATGGTTGCATGATTAGGATATATCATTGATGTGTATAAGATGTTGTAAAGTGATATATATGATTGTGATTTGAGGCTCGAAAGTGGGATTGTTTAAGTGAATATTGAGTTAAAAATAAATAGGTCTAAAATTTATTTTACCATGATATTCTCAAAGTGTTGTGTGCATTATTCCGTAGTGTTAAGAGATTTCTTTGCAATATGTTGTTAAAGTGAAACAAAGCCTTACACAATTTCTTGTACCATGATATTTTCAAAGGGTTGTGTGTATTCCACAGTGTTAGAGATTTCTTTGCAATATCTTGTTAAAGTGAAACAAAGACTTACACAACTTCTTATGTTGTACACCAATTTGCATATTCTAAAGAAACCAATGTCTTAATTTTTTAAAACAAGCTTGTGGTTGCCAAAAATATGAGCACTTTTTCTTTGTATGACTATTAGTCTAAGTTTAAGAGTAAGAGTTATTATTCTCATAATTTTTGTAAAGTAGTGGGATTTGATGAGGAATATTTTAGGGTTGTTGTACACACACACACACACACAGACACAGACACACACACATGCATGTGCACGCACGCACACACACACCCCCCTAAGATATGAATGGGAAGGCAAAAGTCGTCAGTGCACACTATACATCATCCCCTAAAAGCTCTTATTATTTACTATGCTAGTGATAAGCCTAACCAACCTCAATCAGCCAAGGGCCAAACACAAAAAGATACAGATGTTGCATTCTCGTAGACTTCAGGCCGCAATGTGTTCACATTATGGCTAACCATATAACAAGATTTGTCGTCCATTTAAATAAGCCTCCCTACCTTTGAGAATTGTTTTCACAACTCTCAAGGTATATTTGAAGGGTGGTCTTGATTTGGTAATTGCTTTTTCCATGTTTTCAAGATAAGCTTCTTTAAAAGGTAAAAAGCCACCAAGTGGCCATGTGGTGATGGCCACTTGGTGGCCACAAAAGGGCTATCACATCACATTCATAAATGCTGCACGAACAAGTCCTAATAATGTCAAAACCTTAAAGCTGAAAGACTAGACTAATGGAATGCCTTATTTGTGGGAAAGATAGGTTTTTAATGTCTTCCAATTCAAATTCTCTCTCTGTGTGTGCATATGCGCACATGTGTGCATGTGCATGTGTGTGTGTGTGTGTGTGTGTGTGTGTGTGTGTGAGAGAGAGAGAGAGAGAGAGAGAGAGAGAGAGAGAGGAATTAAAGATTTGGAGCTATGATTCACCTAGAAATAACCTTAATCTTTGAAGGCCCTACCCTTCAAAAATTTACTCTGTTACTTGTGTTCATCCACCTCTAAAAGACCCCCCCCTATACAACACATAAAGAAGGGTTCCCTTGTATACAACCCAAATAGAAGATAATATACCCCTTCTATACACATTTTAGGCATTAATGACCCTAGTATATACAATTATATATGTATATAAAGGTTTTATAAGAATATACCTAGAGTCAATGCACATAAAAAACCTAATCTTTAAGTTTTAATAATGTATGCTGGAAGCCTATATTCAAGTTGAGGTGGCCTCTAATTTCATAGAATCTTGAAAAATACTTGCTACTTTACATCTATCAAGGGGAGAGAGAGAGAGAGAGAGAGAGAGAGAGAGAGAGAGAGAGAGAGAGAGAGAGAGCATGTTTGTGTTTCCCCTAAAACTTTATTAAATAGTTTTTTTAAACAACATGCATATACATTAGGAGTCATAGCACGTGTTTCATAATTTCATTTGAAACATGCTATGATTGTATCATCATATAAGCTATATATGTATACCACTATAATGGAAATGTTGAGAAGCCACATGCTATTGTGAGGCATCTCACAGTTTCCAATCGTTTAGTTCATTTGGTTGTGTGTTGAAGTTAGGTTGTATGTTTGTTGAGTGATATATCAAGAACTTCCTTAGTGTGTTAATGATTATGCCGGAGTGACTTAAAATGGGAAAGTACCTTGGTTTTCTTGTCATGTTGATAAGTGTGTGAAAGACTAGTATTTTTCAAGGGGAGGGATGAAACATGTAATATGCATTAAAATTGCAATTTAATGTAAGCTTAAGCATGGTGATGTTAGAGGCTATAAAGAGAGTTAATCTAATGAGATAACCTTTTTATTAATTCTCAAGTACATTATTTGACACTAGCTCCTAAATTCATATTATTTATGCTCAGCTACATTATTTGACACTAGCCCCTAAATTTACCATGGAAAAGACCATGGAAAAGCATTTAAAGTTGCCATGGGCCACTTGTAAACCGTCTCCCCACGCAATGCTTTTTTTTTCAAGTTGAGATCTAGCTAATTAGTTGAAGTTGCTACCACTCTCCGGTCTCTCAAGCTTATTTTGGTGGTGGGTTAGGGGGAGAAGGGAGCCTACACCCACCTCTCACACGCACACGAGCATAAAAGATCCCAAAAAAGAGAGAATAAAACCCTCACACGCACACGAGCATAAAAGATCCCAAAAAAGAGAGAATAAAACCCTCATACAAGGAGGGATCCATCCGTTGTAGGAAGCTCTCGAGCCCGAGGCCTCTTGCTCAAGAGCTTAATCATAGTACCAAGGCATCACAGGCTCCAGACCTCCTGATGCAAAAGATTTTGAGAGGTCCCCCCAATGGTGGAGAGATATTGGGGGGGAGATCCGAGAGAAGAAGAAGGCTTGACACATGTCCCCCCTGCCCCTGCCCCTCCCCCTCCCCCTCCCCCTACACCTACACACACACACACAAAGTGAAAAATAGAGCACCCTATGTTTTGGCTTGGGTATAAGAGGGTCTAGAGGGGCCAATAAAGTAAGGGCCTCACACCTTGCCATGCGTGGGACGACGAGATTGTGGGGTTAACTTCCGCAGGCCCCAAGGGCCTCTAGAGTCTAGGCTCTAAAGTTCATGTAGCTTAAGCTTAAAAAGCTCATGATTGGGAAGTGGAAGGTAGCATCTAAGTGCAGTCAGCTTTTTGGCGCTGCTGGCATTATGCATAGAAATATTAGAAAAGCAGGCGTAAAATACTAATCCGCATTAGGCAATAAACCCGTTTTTATTGAAAAAAAAAATCCATAGGTTAACCTGTTTTATGGCTAAATTTCAATTTTCAAAGCTTTATTAAACTCAAGGGCATGCAAAATTACAACCGGATTTTTCTCAATTAAGCTACCAATATATAAAAGGTCTAATAAAATAGCAAAACGGGGATCCACAATTGTGGGAGCTCCTTTAGACGATCAAAATTTTATATTTCCAAATTCCAAAATTTATATTTCTCGTACTCTTTAAAGTTCTTCTCGAAAAAAAAAGAATTTTTTTATATATTTCCAAATTCCAGTTTCCAAGCTAATTTGTGTAAGCCTTGTAAACCGAGCCACCCCGAAGTTGATGCGTAGGAAAAAAATGTCTTTTTGTTTTAAATTAGCAAAAAATGCGCTCCCTCTTTTTTAATTAGCAAAAAATGCGCTCTCTTTTTTTTGGGGAGGAAAAAACGTCTTTTTTAATTAGCAGAAAAATGCGCGCTCTCTTTTTTAATTAGCAAAAAACGCGCTCTCTTTTTTCTTATTTCTGGAGCACAACGGCTGCGTAGGAGAAAACGTCTTTTTTAATCAGCAAAAAAATGCGCTCTCTTTTTTAATTGGCCAAAAATGCGGGCTCTCTTATTTAATTAGCAAAAAATGCGCTCTCTTTTTTCTTATTTTGGGAGCCCAACGGCTGCGCAACGCAGTGCAGGAGGCTGGGCGGAGGCTTGGGGAGAATAATATTAAGCAAAAACGGTATGCAGGGTGTGCACGTCGCGGCCAGCTCAACGTCTCGCAAGCAAGGCAAAGCATGGCTGATTCTGCACGTTTGCGGCATGATCTCTATCAAAGCAAAAGCTGGTACTGTGCACTGTGCAGCAACTGCCAAAGCTCCGCCAGCCTTGCTCGAAGGGGGGGGGGAGGGTCACCTTTTTAACCTTTTGTCTGCACGCACTTTTGTGTCAACATTATCCGTTAATTGCTTGCGAAGTTGCCATCGCTCCAGCACCCTAGATCTACACAGTGCCGGATCTGCATTATCTGTGCACAGCTAGCAATGCCCCCGGCCCCCCAGTGCCCACCATCGCCTAGCATCATGCTATGCTATCCAGCCTTATAATTGACCTCTTCCTGCACACGCAACGTACTTAATATTGTAGACTTCTTCGCTCCGCACATGATGCACACATTTGACATTAAGAACCAATTTCCAGCACATACGGCGCGCGCATGCGTATGTAGACCTTTACCTGCCCATAACAGTAAGTACATTTCAGGTAAATCCTATGGCTTTTCATCAGTGTAAATCCTAAACCTTACTAAAAATAATAGTGGGAAAATTTCGTACTCGGTGAACCTTAGGTTTGGGTAGATATTATTTTTGTCGTCTCACATCACTGGCATTTCTGTCCATCCATCACGACGTGGTGGACAGAAATGCCAGCTCGGACGCGGTGAAGTTCATATTCGAAGATGGAAATGCCAGCTCGGACGCCTTGCAGTTCATATATTTAAGATCACGTGATGACCGAAATGCCAGCTCGGTGGTACGATGACGTGGCTGACCAAAGCTCGGAGGAGTCGGAAGCCGTGCGAGAAGCCCACGTGGCTTGAGACAAGGCAGTTGTAGGACGTGGTTCTGCGCCACGTGGCGTGGCAGAAAGTTCAACTTTGAGGTCTCCAGAATAAGTAGCTGTTCACACGCGTTGCATCATTCACATATCATTCTAGTCGTTGAAGCTTAGATCAGGTTCACACCTGAGCTTCACACTTGCGCTCCTCAAGTAGTTAATGCTATAAGGTATCCCAAGGAAAAAAGTGGTGGCAATGGAAAATTTTGGCGGGGTTCAATTTTTGCTAGGTTTGACCTCAAGAGGCTTGGGCTCTACATACACATAATGTAGTTAAAAAGGATGGATAAAGTGTGCTCCAACTCATAGATGCCTCTATTCACTGTAGTCAATTCTCCTAGCTTAACAATAGCTTAATTTCTTGAGAAGTTTACTCAAAAATATATAGGAAGCACATGTATTGCTATGGAATAAGTTTATGCTTTCATGAACTTATAGGAAACTTGCATACATAAGGGGGGGTTTTAAATAAGAGATGAAAAGATTCCAGAGTTTAGTTTAAAAAAGGGTGGTTTCATTTGCTCTATATGCAAAATGCCATAACTTACTGATGAGGGTTTTCAAATACCTCTTGAATAGATGTGATATGTAGGAATTTCATGTAGTCACAACCCCCCCCCAACACACCCACCCACCCTTCGTAACCACAAACCCCAACACCGTCCGTGCCCCTTCCCGCACAGCCCTCCGCAACCACAAACCCCAACACACCCACCACCCAAAAAAGAAACTACAATTTTTGAGCGGGAATGTATGGAGTGAACTTGGGCAAGTTATGCTCACACATGTAAAAAGATAGCTTTACATTTTCTAACATGGTAGAATCACATGCCAAGAAGAGGTTTGATATGTGCAAATGTGGAAAACAAGAGGCTTGTGTGCTATGCCCATCCTTACAAATTTTTGTGGCACTTATGTGGAGGGGGCTCTAGGAAGAGAGGGAAAGAGGACACTCACTTCTAAGAAACCTTCTTTATCACTTGTGTGTTGGGACAACACTTTGGTCACTAATATGCAACCAACACCTTTTTTGGGTGTGCCTTAGAGCCTTTTTTCATTGAAGGAAGTTTGGGTTAATATGGAAGTAGGTCTTGCCATTTTTTGTTCACTATATTATGTAACAAGAATAACTTTTGTGTGCGCCTTACAGCCTTTCCCCAGTTTGGGCAATTGTGGAAGTACCTTTTGCCATTTTGTAGCCTCCAGAGAAGCAATGTCTTGTGTTTGTGTGTGTTGGTAAGAGGTGGGGAGATAAAGATACGTTACCCCACCCTTAAAACTTTAAGTGCTTCCTTGATTAAATCCTCAAAGGTTCATGGGCACAAAAGAAGGTTCCTTTGCCTACACACAGAAGGAGTTGAAGCTCACTCTATTTCGACTAAATTTAGATGTGAACCTAAAGTACTTTATCATCCATGCTTAAACACACATTATCCCTATTTTTATGGGAGCATCTATAAGCCAAAGAGGTATTGAAGATATAGCATAGAAGTACTCCTTCAAAGCCCCTCCCAAAATGGGTAAGGACTCTCAGGTAGCATTTGCATCAAAAATGCAATGGAGGCAAGCTTGATAAAAAAAATAGTCATATTGCAAAGTTGTTGCTTTTTCAAACCAATAGATGTAGCCTACTTAGTTAATAAGTCCCATGAATACATAATAATTGGGTCGCAAAACAATTAATAAACTTAAGGTTGTTCCATCTTTTGAAAATAAAATCGAAATATGTGGACCCGCGTTACAACTAGATGGAGGCATTATTGTAGAGGAGCATTTTCATATAAGGAAAATGTTACCTGTACATTCTACAAGTAGATGTAACCTAATTAATAGGGCAATTTCCCCATGGTCTAGTCAGTTGGGCTATGAAGCATTAAAAATGAGGAATGAGGGGTTACAAGTATTTTAGCGAGCTTAAAACCGATCACTGAGATTGATTATGTGGGCATGGTTGAGAGAACCCACAATTAAGTTTTATGACACCTTCATGGGTCAACTGGGCAATGGAAAATTAACCTAAGGTGCTAGATTGTAAGTGCATGTTTAGAGATCAAAGCCTTGTAGAAATTTAGTGTTTTTTTTTGAAGGACCCCTTGTGACACCCTTAACCAAAGGTCATGACTTTCCCCACTTTCAAGCCCCTTCCCCAATACCTCTCTCCTCCTTTTGCAGGTGTTTAGTGTTTTTTTTGGAAGGACCCCTTGTGACACCGTTAGCTAAAGTGACACCACTGGCCAAAGGTTATGACTAATCAAGCCCCTTCCCCCATACCTCTCTCCTCTTCTCTACATTTTCCATTTTTTACATAGAATTTTATATAGACATACTCCCTTTGTGATCATCCACTTCCCAAGATCCACTGTTGATCATTTTTTAGGCGATCACCATATATTACACGAGTGGGACTCTTAGCCAAAACTCCAAAGAATATTTCTTGTAATTTTTTTGATAGGATTTTTCTTAATTTAGCCAAATAAAAAAACAATGTAGAAGACATTCTTATCTTGGCTAGGCAAGACACTGAGTGAGGTGGCTAGGCAAGAAGACATAGAGTGAGATGCTTTCTCTTGTAAAAATTTTTTGATAGCTTTTTTATTAATTTAGCCAAATAAAAAAACATTGTAGACGACATTCCTATGTCAACTTGGCTAGGCAAGACACAGAGTGAGGTGGCTAGGCAAGAAGATATAGAGGGAGATGCTTTCTCCTATAGATCTAATGCATTTTCCCTATCTCATCTATGAGGTGGAAAGCTTGGATGTGTTCTTCCTTCAGGTGGAAAATCAATGGATGTGAGGTTTCCATGCATGTGCCTTGCTATGGTCAAGTTTCACAAATCAAAGATGGGTACCCTTGTGAAATTTAAATTGACAATATGAAGGGTTCAAATGAAAAAAACTACTCAAGGGGTACATCTAGAATACCTTAATTTCCAAGGGTGGGAATTGCACCTCCTAATGAGGAGTTCTCACGTGAAGTTGGTGGGATATTGACATTATTTAAACCATTAGTTTGCGAGGTGGGTTCAAATAACATTGACGATAGGGTGGGAGTTGCACCTCCTAATGATTAGTGGGGTACTGGTGTTATTTGAACCACTAGTTTTGCGAGGTGGGTTCAAATAATAGTGATGGTGGGGCAGGGTGGGAGTTGCACCTCCTAATGAGTAGTTTTCAGCGAAGTTGGTGGGGATGGACCACCAGTTTGTGAGGTGGGTTCAAATAACATTGATGGGATTTATGACATGGCTACAACACGTGGCTACAACACGTCCTTCCACATCTTTGACTTGGCACATTTTTAAAGCTTGCACTCTACATTTATTGCTAGCTTCTTACATTATTGTATCATCGATGGTGGATTAGGGCCTTCATACATTGCTAGGGCACCCAAAAGTGTCACCCATAACTTGGGCATTCAATGCATTAGGATGGACACATAGCCCAAAGTTTTTGTGGAAAGTGCATGCATCTCATTAGAAGTGCCTGCATCTCATTGAAAAGAGGACCTTAGAACACTCCTCATTCATTGGAGGTTTCCCTTCCCAACTTTGTCCAAGGGAAATTGGATGTCCATACTTTTTCAATTTATGGACAAAAACAAGGTGGCATCCAACTTTAGCAAGAGAGTAGCAACCAGTTTAGGCTCTATGTAAATGAGGGGAGAGCGCTCACAATGCGTGATTGTACACTCTCTTTAGTTGTTCAAAAAGTGACGGATATGTAAGTGGTATGCTTGTAAATGGCCTTAACAACATATCCTTAGAAGGTGTAGTGACGGATATGTAAGTGGTATGCTTGTAAATGGCCTTAGTGATGAGCGTAACAACATATCCTTAGAAGGTGTAGCGCAAGCTCGAACAAATTTTACTCTCGTGTTTAGAAAAGGGGTGCCTCAACTCATTTTGGAATTGTTCCGAATCAACCAATTTTCATTCAAAAAGGATTTTGGTTGGTGACAAGCACAACATAAACATTCTATTCTCAAACATTTATTAGCCCTTTCTTACCAAGGTTCCTATTAAGGATGTGGTGGCACATGGTTTTCTTTCAGTAGTTCAATGAGCTATTCGCGTGATATTCTTTATTACTAAAAAGGCAAACACTAGTTTGTGTGTTCATTGGGTTGTCAATAGCAATGCCATTTAGCTCAAAGTTCGTGCTTCTTAGAGTGGCCAAGGTTGAAATCTGATGGGTGGGGTTTCCCTTCAAAATCATAAGACGATCACAAATTTCAATCGTGTTCTCAAGATTTAGTGTGTTTTTGGCCACCATAAACTTTTTTTTGGGGGTGTATTTGGGCTTTGAAACGTTCAAACATGGGCATATTAGCTGTGAAAAAAACAAGCCCGCTTCTGACTAGCTATTGATCAATTTTTGTTGCATGCGATCTCGCCCTCAAATGTGAGGAGGAAATGTCAAAAAGCCTAGCTTTTAGTGTGTTTTTGCATCGGTTGAAACTCAAATCTGATGCCAACCGTGAGCTAGTGAAGTGGAAAAGTTGGAAGTCGAGAGTCCCAACGTTAAGGGTTCGATTCTTCCTTGCGCAAGTGGTGGCATGAATGGGTGTGTGGGAGTTGATGTTGTTCTTTGAAATTTCCAGGTAATTAAAAAAACCTAGCTTTCTGTGCATCGGTTTCATAAAAAGCTCAGTGTATTTGAAAACTCTTCACCTTTTCTAATTTAATTTCAAGTCAGTTCAAAAAAAAAACGCAAATTTGGCCTTGTCCGAGAAAATTTTTACATTTTTAGGTTGCGATCTTGTCCTTTTTCTCATTGGCTAGGAAGAAAGAAAGTCGATAGGGTAAATGTCAATTCACACTGGCCACTCATATGGCTGGGCCGAGTCCAGCAAAAGCAGGTGCCAGGTGCTGTGGCCACAGGGATTACGTCAAAAAGTTGGGGGGGCCCGCAACAGGGAGCGTGGCTGGTGCAAAACAGCCAGGGCGATCGGGGAAGCAGACAAGTATGCAGGGGAGTCTGCTGACCAGGCTAGCCACCATGATCACCATTGATGACTGGACTCTGGAGCCTGAGCCCTTGTTATGAAACCAGCTAGCGGGCTCCATCATATCAAACGACTGGGTCTCTCTGTTGCCTGGCGCGATCCCCAACCAACCAGAGCCACAACAGCAAGGTACAGGGTTGTCCGCCTTTCTTGCTACGTGGCGCCCAACCAGGGGACCAAGCAGGCACACGGCACTGTACTTTCACGTCGCCACCCTCCTCGAACGCAGGTATCAAACCCTTTTTTTTTTCTCTCTCCCTTTTCTCTCCTCCCAAAAATTCTGTAGGATTATAATTTTCTGCTAATTTTATTTCCATGCAAGGCTTTTTTCAATTGCTTTAGATCTTCTATAGAAACCCCCCCTTCTCTCTTCTTTACACACACACACACACACACATACACTGTGGTGGTGTGGAAAGCTGGTGTGTGTATTTGCGCTGTTTTCTTCATGATGGAAACCCATGCTGATGGCTGAAGTCTCAGACAAGCTTGCCTACAGACACACACACACACACACACACGCAAGCACACACACCCACCCACCCACCACCGCCCGCCACCCTCCCCCGCCACCGCCGCCCTCCTGCAACCATGTCTCCGTCCTTTGCCTCCCTGCGCCGCCACTGCTGCTTCAGCAAAATCCAGGTATAGCTCCTTGGCCTACACTGTTTGTAGAGCTCACGCTTGTAATTAATGCACATTACAAGCTGCCCAATCGGATGTTGTCTGTGTAGCTTGCAGAGAAGCATCTCCAGCTCGCCCAGCAGCTCTTATCAACCGGGAGGCGTGACGATGTCGAGGCTGCCATCGCCCCTCTTGACTCCGCTCTCGAGCTTTACCCCCATTGGGAGAAAGCCTTGGAGCTCAAAGCCAGGGGATTGCTCTACTTGAAGCGCTTCAAAGATGTTGTAGAAATGCTGCATGAATTTTTACCTTGCCTCAACAACATGCCCAAGGGCACCATTGGAGCTTCTACCCCTCCTGAGAGCCCCATACTTGCAAAGGAGAAAGCTAGTCTACTCTCTCATTATACATCTAAAAAACGCCTCTCTGTGGCAAGACTGAGGCAGAAGCTCTCTTCTAGCCTCTGCAAATGCCCCGAGACTAGGCTTGGATGGCGGTATCTAATCCTCGGCCAAGCTTGCTGCCACTTGGGGATGATGGAGGATGCCATGGTTCTGCTTCAGAGCAGCAAGCGGACGGCCTCCGCCGCTTCTCGCCGCCATAGTAATGGCATGCGCGATGACAATTTCTGCTCTGAAAGCAGCCATGTGATCACATCTGCAGCTGAATTTGATCTTGTAAACCACATGATTGCAAACATCAAGCTGCTTCTCAGACGCAGGGACACTGCCCTGGCCGCCCTCGAAGCCGGCCTCTACTCTGAATCAGTAAGGCATTTTTCCAAGATTATTGAAGGCCAGAAAGGCACACCCCCAGGGTTTATTGCAGATTGTTACCTGCACAGAGCCATAGCTTATCAAGCTATAGGCAGAGTGGTGGATGCCATTGCAGATTGCAACAGAAACCTAGCTCTCAATCCTAGATGCACCAAGGCTCTCAGTGTGAGAGCCTCCCTGCATGAGATGGTGAAAAGCTTTTCTGAATGCCTTCTTGACCTTCAACAACTGAAGATGATATATGAAGCCTCCCTCCGGTATCAGACAATGGCACTGGAGTCGGCCCAGTGGGACATCCGGCAGCGGAACTCGCCTGACATTAACATCTCCGGCGGCCTTGACTACATCAACAGCAAAATCACGGCAACAAGGCGGAGATTGTGTCAAGGAACATGCTCATTGGATGCCCGGACAATCCTTGACATGCCGGAGAATTGCAGCATGGAGGATGTGGAGAAAGCTTACCTCTTACTCTCTCTCAAACATAGCCCGGACAAAGCTGCCCTCTTTGTAGATAATTGCCTGAGGCTTGTGCAGCAAGATGGGTGCAGAGACATGGAGACAGTGATGGAGGAAGCTAAAGCTTCTGCTCTTAGGCTTTCTAGGCTCATCCACAAAGCTTACACCAAGCTTCTATCAGTCATTTCTGAAGAGGGGACAGAGGAACAAAATGAGCTCTACACCAATGTAGAAGGTGCCCACCATGGCAACATGAGATGCTGGCCTAACCATGAACCAGCTCTGGGGAGCCAATTGTGTGTTAAAACTGAAGCAGAATGGGCTCCAGAAGAAAATTGTGTAGATGATGAGGCTAGGATGAGTTGTATTGCTGAGGAGGAGGCTGCTGCTGATGAAGATTGGATTAATGAAGGGAGAAGTGCAGATGATTTAGCTAGGATTAGTGGTGATAATGAAGGGAAAACTGAAGTTAGGATTAGTACTAATGATGAGATAAGGGGATGTGCTCCAAATTGGGAAAGCAAAGGTGATAATGATGATGAGAGGAGCCTTGATTCTTTCTCTGTTGAGCATGAGGAGGAGTTAAGCGGGTCTGTGGAGCCTGGCAATGGTGGAGATAGCAAGGCAATGACAGTGGTATTGGAGGCCTTCACAGGCTTCAAACTGTTTGACATGGACATGGCCAAAGCAGAGAAATTGCGTGCATTTACTGAGGAGAAGCAGTTCGGCGAGTTTTGCCAGTTGATGAGCAGCCATGGAGGGTTCTCGAGCACTGCGCTGGCCAATGTGATCTCCCAAGCTCTCTCCAACGATAACCCCATCTTAGCTCACAGCTGGTTGCGCACTACAGACTGGAGCCTCCCCCTCCCCCTCTCTGTCACATAATCCACCACAATTATCGTGATTAATCATGTACGTATCCTGTATCCTTACTTAATCCTGCTGCTTAGTTTGCTGATTAATCTTCTTGTACATTAGCCTTGTTTGTGACCACTACCCTCTTTCAAGAGTTGTTTAGGACCCTCAATTCGTTCGCTAATTCGCTCATGCTGCCTGTAATTAATTGCTTAATTTGCACTAATTATGTGACCTGCGTGATGGCGGCCTGAAGTTGATGACGTTGTTATTAATATTCTTCACTTTTCTTGCGTAGTTTTTTTTAAAAAAAATATTCTTCATAAGACTAATAATTCCACATAGGCTTAAGAACCTTCACCCAAAAAATCACATATTAGTTTCTTGAAATTTCTTTATAAAATTACAATTCCACATAGTTATAAGAACCTTCTACCCAAATTTTTTAAATCCTTCAACCCAAATTTTTTAAATCATAATTGACACTTGCCAACTTGCCAAGTGTATGTTAACATTTTTAACACCTTAAAAAGGGCCATTTTATGGGCTTACATTCTTTTGGAGAAAATTTATTTCTTCTTAACTCTTAAGGTTTCAAAGAAAGTTTTCTAAGAACATACCTTGGATAAAAATTTTAGTAGGTTTACAACAAATACAATATAAAAAGTATTCTTTACATATATAAACTGTTTTTGTGTATCTTAACCGATTGAAGACATGATTTCCATTCTTGCCCTATTGCAGTATTTGAAAGCTATTTTTAGCATTTTAAAAAGTTCCAAATTGACCAAGTACACATCTCTTTAGCATATGTAGATTCATTCTAACCAAGCACACAAGTAATTTCATGGCCATTTGATTTCATGACCTCAAATTGTTCATTAATTTGTTCATGCCTATAAATAATTGACTAACTTACATGCAAAAGTGCTTGTGTGAGGGCGACTTGAAGTTTGTCCCATAGTATATCAATTGCTGATGCCTATAAGTAATTGACTAACTTACATGCAAAAGTGCTTGTGTGAGGGCGACTTGAAGTTTGTCCCATAGTATATCAATTGCTGATGACATATATTCTTCACTTTTCTTATATAGTTTCTTGAAATTTCTTCATATAAATACAATTCCACACAGGTAATAATAACCTTCAAACCAACACATTATTCGAAATCTATCATAAATCACATTGCCAAGTTTGTGTTAACATTTTTAACACTTAAAAAAATGGCCATTTTGTGGGCTTACAAACTTTTGGAGAAAAATTAATTTGCCTTAACTCTTAAGGTTTCAAAGAAGTTTTTCTATGAAATTTTTTAATTAGGTTACAAATACAATACAAAAATTATTCTATATGTATATAAATTACTTAACTAATTGAAGATATTTTCTCTCATATATTCTTGCCCTATCACAACATTTGAAAGCCATTTTTAGCATTTTAAAAAGTCGCAAATTGTACACATCTCTTCTCAAAAATTTTTGCATATGCAAATTCATTCTACAAAAGCAGTTTCATGGCCATTTGATTTCATGACCATAATTCGTTCACTAATTCATCCATGCTTGTAAATACATACTTAATTTTCACAATTAAGTGAATGTAGATACCCTTGTGTGAGGCCGGGGCCTAAACTTTACCCCATAGTATATCAATTACTAATGATGTTATTATTATATTCTTCACTTTTCTTTTCATAAAAATATAATTCCACGTAGGTATACGAACCTTCAATCCAAAAGTTATTCAAACTCTATCATAAATGCCATTGCCAAGTGTGTGTTAACATTTATAACACTTAAAACGGGCCTTTTTATGGGCTTTGAGAATTTTGGAGTTTTTTTTTGTTTTTTTTTCACCTTAACTCTGTCAAAGAAAATTTTCTATGAAAACACCTCAGATAAAATTTTTTTAGTAGGAATACAAAGTTGTTAAACCCCATTTATGGTCGTTAACTAGGCGGATGACTTTGATGAGCCTCACTGGGTGTTTACAAGTGGTGGGCATCATTAATTCATTCATTTAACATCACGTCATTAGAACCCTTATTGATTTTCTGAATGAGAAAAAAACAAGTTGGATCCTTAAAAATTCACATAATGAGCCCATGCTTAGAATTGGACATTTAGGTGCTTGAGGATAGAAAATTAAGAAGATGGTGTGCAAAGGGTCCTCACATTTGTTAAGCCTAAAATGGGATTTACATCCTATTAATCCAATTTGGGGCTGAACAAAGGCACTCCCTGCTACACATGGGAGTAGCCCAATAAGTATCATGCAAACGACACTCAAAAAACTATTATGAGAAAAGTTGACAAATGACCAAGCTTACTAGATTTAGGGTTAAGTTTGGGCACCCATGTGAATAAGGGCCAATTATATACAAGTGAATTTCTCATAATGAAACAATATAATCCCCCTTTGTGGTAATTAACTTGTGCATGCCTTCTTGCTCTTATCTTGTTGAGAGAGAGAGAGAGAGAGAGAGAGAGAGAGAGAGAGAGAGTAGGGTGTGTGATTTTTGGTACATGTGCCTGTTGCTCATTATGTGAGAGTGAGAGAGGTGAGTCCTTGTAGGGACGTGGAGTATCTTCTTGGAGGTAACAAGGAGGAAATCACAGGAGCTTGGAGAGTGAGAGAGGTGAGTCCTTATGTGAGAGTGAGAGAGGTGAGTCCTTGTAGGGACGTGGAGTATCTTCTTGGAGGTACAAGGAGGAAATCACAGGAGCTTGGAGAGCTGGCAATCCCACTTTGGTGGAGCTTAGAGGCTATGAATCTTGAGTTGGAAGCAAGATAAGTCCCCTATGATGGTTATTGTTAATTCCATATTTACTAAAAGTGTATAGTTCTGGTGAGTCTTTGAATGCCCTATAACATTTTTGGTGCCTCTGTCGAGGATAGCTATCTTACTTGTTCCAACTCCTTTGAGTTCATTGCTCCTTCCTTGCATGCTTATAGTAACCATCATTTACAATTTTGCTGAAGTTTTGTGAAGGTTTAGGTGTGGATAAGATTTGTGAAGAGTCTGCTGAAGTAAAAGTCAAGGGTCTGTTGAAGTTTTGTGAAGGTTTAGGTGTGGATAAGATTTTTGTAGAGTATTGGAATGTGTGGTGAAGTGAGGGTTTTGTATTGTTTTTGGTGAAGGAAGTGGTGTATGAGTACTTGGGAGAGGAAGACGTACCTTGATTTCAAATTTTTTGATTTTTCCCACACTTCTTCTTCACATGAAAAACCAATGTGTGAACTTTTGTTCTTTTTAAAAAAATCATTAAAAACAAAAAATATAATCTTGTTTGAGTCTTTCCAAGAGCTTAATTATCTTAGCCATATCGGGAATACTTGAATTGCACCTTTTGAACATGAAAATTTGACATATGGATCATCAAAATCAGAAATCTCAGTGCTTTCTTCATTTTTCACATCGGTGAGTTTTTCATGGCCATGAAAAACCAAAGATTTTCATGTCGACAAAAAGTCACAAAAAGCACACCGTAGATCATGGGATCGCTTGTCTAAAAATATAAAAATCTTATCCTCTTATCCATAAAAGATTATGGATGTGAAAAACCATAGTTTTTCACAACCGTAAAAATCTAGGCTTTTCACGTGCGAAAAACCCAAAAAATCATGTCATGAATTTCTTGAAAAATTCATACCAAAATAATTGCATCAATTGAGGGTACTGAGTTGTCCACATAAATTGAATTGATTATCCATATCAATACAAGTGATTTTCATGCAAATAGATAAAAAACTTTTGGAATGAAAAACCAGGAATTTTCTTGACTGTGACTCTAAAAATTCTTCATCTTTTTGAACTTCTAAGGTGACTAACCATTGTAAATAGGATGTGGGATTTCATTGGTAGTCATTTGACATTTGAAATTGGAAAATTTTTGGCATGAAAAACTAGAACTTCACCCGCCTGAAAATCTATGTTTTTCACGCATGACTATCTGTTGATTTTCATGTTGTGATTATCCTTTGAGGTAGATTATTTCTAAATGACCCTATTCTAGCCAAGCAAGGAAACCAACAATGATCAAAAGGGTAACCTTGAATTTAAAGGATAAGTGAAAATTTAGGACAAAAATACTCGAGTTTGTACATAAGGAAAGGCTCATGTGGGCATGGTTATGGCCGATTAAGTATGAGGCCCAACATTAATGAGTGTGAAATGGTGGGCAAGTATATAAGTGAATATTGTAACTAAGGTCATAACACACTTTTACTAATGAAATCATACTAATTCTTAGAGCTCCATGCTTCTATGGCTATGGTGGTACTCCCTTGAGTGCATGTGGTACTTAATGAGTGCATGTGGAACTCCATTACTCCCTTGAGTGCATGTGGTACTTAATGAGTGCATGTGGAACTCCATTATGAGTGCAATCTTTCTCTCTTTCTTTTTCCCATCATTACAGTGGTATTAGAGCCTTGTCTTTGATCCAAGATTGCTGAAAATTTTTAAAAATTTTATATTTTCTTGATTTTCTTCAAAATTTTCTTGATTTTCTTGATCAAGAAATGGGGCATGGGGAGTGTGGAATGCTGGAATTCTTTTGGATTTTGATTTGATTAATGTTTTGGGGGGGGCTATGGGTCACTATGGACCAAAATTTGGGGTAGCCGCTCCAAAATTTGAGGGACATGACCAAAATTGGGGGGAAATTATGCTAATCATGATTAAGCTCCTTAATCAAAACGTTTTTACTGTATCCTTTCTCTTTGCTTAGATTTTGGGTAGCTTATGAGCATCAATCTTCAGTGGGATGCCAACCAAATCTTGGGGGTTTGATTGAGCATGATTAAGGCTACATATCAAGCTTAATTTTACAAGCTTTCATGAAGAATACACCATCGTGAGGTTGTAGCCACGATTTTCTGATTTTCGCTTGCTCTGCAGATTCGTGGGGTTTGTTTTGAGAACCTTAAGCATGGCTAATGTTCAGGAACCAAGGTGCTTCTGGCCATGAAGGAAGATGCATGCTTCGTGCTTCATGCCACTGTTTTAATGGAGAATATTTAGACCATTTTTGTGCACCACACTGTGGGGTTTTGATGCCATGTTTGCTCGAATCGGGACTATAAAGCCATTACATATCCTTTATTGATCATGTCAAGGCATTGCAAGGCAGAACTGAGGCGATTTTGATGTTCCAATCATGGGAAGAAGCAGCAGCGTTTCGGTGATCTCGACGTTGCAGCCATCTACAGAGGTTAATCAATCTTCTTTCAGTCATTTTGATTAGACTCTTCTTGTTGGAATGTGTTGTACATTTCCTACATTTTTTTCTTCTTGAGAGCTTCTAATCAAGCTTAGTAAGAGATTCTTGGTGTTGAGATTGAAGTTTTTTTTTCCAACAAGGGGTCTCATGAAAGCATTGAAATCGTGATTATGAGCAAGATTGATGTGTTGGGATTCCATGTTGATGCATGAGAAGTTTTGCTTTCATTCCATACCAATTGGATTCTCTAGGGTACATGCAATGATAGTATGCATTGCCTATGAGCTTTGGAAGACCCTTGCATGTTCAATGTGCCTACAATTGAACTGATTTTGGTAATGCGTCATATGAGCCATTGATTTGCTTAAGCATTAAGCAAACATCACTCCTTTGGTGTTCATTGAACCAATTGGAGTCTACTTGCCATATGATTGATTGATTGGTGCATTGATGAGGGCCATAGAGTAAAGGCAAAGGAGTTGAAGTGATGCAAATCAGTAAATTGTGCCTATGAATCACATGATTTTGGATGCTATGTGGATGTTGTTTTTGTGGTGATTGATGATGTGATGGAGCTACTTTGGATGAATGGGGGAAAGCATGAGTACATGCTCTTTGTAATGATGAAATGAAATAGCATGAGTCATGCGAAAAACATTGTAAGTACTCCTATCTTATCCTTTTGAAGCTACATCCACATACACTTCACTTGTATCCCACTTTAATTCATTGTATCTAGTATGCTTGTGAAGGGTACCTCGGGCATTGCAAGAAAGGCCCGGGGGGAGCATGGCATGAACTCTCCTTGCCGTGAGTGCTTTTGGTAAAGCAACAAGGAGGGGGATTAGGTACTTGGATGTGAAGACTTGGCCCCAACTTGTGCCTAGAATCGGACTAGGTGTACGAGGGTGGGAAGGCTTGTTGGCCCCAGGAGATCGGCAAGCATAACGCTCTTCTTCGACAGACAATCGAATATATTGCAAGCATGCCGAGGCTATGGAAGCCATTGGTCACTTGATTGGATATGCCATGGATGTTTGCTAGTGGTTGAAGCATAAGGGTTACATGAGCAAGCATATGCTTTTGATGATGATGATTTGGGGCATTATATCATGAGTGGATATTGGGCAATTATATCATGACTGGATATTGGGCAATTGCTTTTATATTTTGATTGAGATTTGGGCCAAATTACAGGGAAACTATGGCAAACTTTTTGTGATTTTTATTCACTCTACAGTGGGTAAAGAAGTGCGATTCAGTCCCAACTCACTCAAGATCTCTCAAGGATCTTTGGAAGTCTTAAAAGTGTGTCTTAAGGCAGTCCTAAATAGCCATCAAGTGGGTGATTCAGACACCATTTCTTCACGGGACAAAGTGGATAGCTCTGTCAGGTTGAAAACCCTAATTCAGTCAAAAACAAGGCAAGCTGAATTGAAGGTGTTTACATATCTTAAGAACAATACTAAAGAGCTTCCCAAATGAGCCAATAAGTTCTCAATTCCGTGACCGTATGGATGGGCAACTCTCATAGTTGACTTTCAAAAAAAAAAGTCAAAACAGAGAGGTGTTGGGGTGCTCAAAGTGGTGATCTAGGGTGACAGAAGTGTTCATCTTGTCAAAGAAAACGTGTCAAACTAAAGAAATCCAAATTTGGTTGCTGTTTACTATATTAACCACTTGGTAGCATGGGGAACCGGGGAAGGCCAACGAGATCTCAAGCACAAGTGCCCGTGGTGGAAGACAACCAAGCTCATGATGATGCCAATGAAGTTGTTCGTGGTGATTTGGTATACAGGTAGGTGATGATCCATTGAGTGAGAATCCACATTCCAATGTTGAACATGGGCAAAGTTCAAGGGCTATACAACAAGATAGAGTACCTCTTCATGACATTAGTGGGCGAATAGTCAATGAAGGAATGCCGACGCACACTAATGGACAAGATCAAATCTCATTGGATAATATTACTTTGGATACGTTAAGGATTTCTCTTACTGATGCAATCAAAGATGCTCAAAAAGAGGTGCTCTGGGGCATTAGTAGTGAGATTGTGCAGCAAGGCAATGAGAATGCAATGTTGATGCATCAAATGATGGACAAGTTGGATGAAAGGTTTGCAACTCTTGAAGACCGGATTTGAGGTGTACAAAGGGGTGTGGACAGGTTTGATCATGCACCGAATCCACATGGGAATCTTGGTGGTATGCAAGGCAATATGCCTTCAAGAGACCATCAAAATGGACATGTCACGGGTTCTAGGTTGGGGAAGCAGCCCATAGTTTTGGATCCCATGGAAGGCTCTTCAAGAGGTGTTTACAATGTTAGTGGGAGATGGGATATTCTGCACAATACCCTTGGTCGTTCTACATTGGAATCACCAAGAGCCAAAGATGTAACAGACAAGATTACACTTCCCAAGTTCAAAGGGGTGGATACAACCATCGAGGAATTGGAAGAATGGACTAGCAAGATGGAGATGTACTTTGCATTTTATCCTCGTGAGTGATGAGGAAGAAGACAAAGTACGATTTGCCGTGTTGCATTTAGAAGATTATGCCCATTCATGGTGGCGGTTTACTCAACATGAAGGCTTGTATTTTGCCACGTGGGAAGCATTCAAAGATGCCATGTTTCAAAACTTCACATTCCATTGGAACGGCTCAATTGGTGGGACAATGGTATGACTTGGAGCAAAAGGGAAGTTCCGTCTAGCAACCAATTTAGGAAGCTTTGCATGTTTGTTGGAGGAATAAATGAATACAACAAAATGGTGAAGTACATGAATGGATTGCAATCCTCACTTGGAGGAGCTGATGTGAAGGCATAAAGACCTCAAACTTTGCGGAGGTCTTTGAATCTTAGTATAAGGGGAATGTTGCAAATAGATGGAATGTGGGAGCAACTAAGCCATCTACTTTCAGCCCCAGATGCAGTAAAATGGCCAACTTCTACCTCGACACCATATGTACCTCGTGCAAGTTTCACTCCAACTTCTACTCCCACACAACGATACCCTAGTGTGTATGGACAGCCAAGGAATGTGAAATGGAGTGGTTCTATTACCAAATCGCCTCTCAAGAGTGATGCCAAATCTTCTTCCCTTCAAGGTAGGGTGATTAAGCAATTGTCACAAGAGGAGATGGAGGAGAAGAGGAAGAAAGGAGTTTGCTTCCTTTGCAATGAGAAATGGAATCCCAAACATAAAAAGGTTTGTAAGGCAAAGGAGGTGAGAGCCAACATGATTCTTGAGGTGGTGGAAGATGAAGAGGTACCATTGGATTATGTGGATGAGGCTGAATTTCAAGATTGTGCAAATGAACTGATAGAAGAGCCTACTCTTGATCCTTCTCAAGAGTTTCCTTTTGATCCAGGTGTGGAGAGGATTGGGAAGAAGTTGAAACAAATAAAAAGACAGCCATGCTTTGTGCCATTTCACAAGAAGCTAAAGCAGGATGCAAAGGTTCCAACACTTTGAGGCTTATGGGAAAGATTGGGGGCAGATCCATTCATATACTTGTTGATTCAAGGAGCACACATAATTTTGTGAACTCCAAATCAATAAATTCTTTGAAGCTATGCCTAAAAGAGATGATGAAGTCTCTTAAAGTGGAGGTTGCAAATGGACAGCATGAGCTGAGCAAGAGTTGGGTTGCAACAAGGATTTCTTTGTCTTTCGAATATGCCTATGATGCCCATTTGATTGTGCTTGATATGGGCCCCATTGATGTGGTGCTTGGATGTGACTGGTTGCACACTTTGGGCAGATTCTCAATGGATTTGAAGCACATGAAAATGTAGTTTATGCATGAGGGCAAAGAGCTATGGTTGGATGGAATTTGCAGCCATGATTTAACCTTGGTGTCCATGAAGCAAATGAAGAGGGAGTTGAAGAGTTTATGCCTTGTTTACATGCTACAACTCACTCATCAAGAAGAGGACAATGGACTGCAAATACATGATAAAGGGATGGATACCTTGTTTGCAAGAGTACAAAGACATGTTTGAAGCACCCAAATGCTTGCCACCTACTAGAGAGGTTGATCATGCCATAGAGCTTGAGAAGGATGAAAAACCAGTTAATAAGCCTCCTTATAGGCTTTCGAAGTTTGAGCGGGAAGAAGTGGCAACGCAAGTGTAAGAGCTTTTGGAAATGGGATTCATATACAACCAAGCCAATCACCTTTTGCCTCACCAGTTTTGTTGGTGAAGAAGAAGGATGGATCTTATAGAATGTGCATTGGTTATAGGGATCTCAACAAGATCACTATAAAGAATTGATATCCCATTCCAAGGATTGATGATTTACTTGATGAATTGAAAGGATCAAAATACTTCTCCAAGATAGATCTCAAGTTCGGGTATCATCAAATAAGGATAAAAGATGGTGATGAGTTTAAGACGGCATTCTGGAGTGAACGGAGTCTATTTCAATTCATGGTTATGGCTTTTAAATGCCCCGACTACATTTCAAGCTCTCATCTCATGAACAAAGTCTTGAAGCCATTCCTCTACAAATCAGTTTTGGTCTTCTTTGATGACATACTTGTGTATAGCAAGTCAAGGGAAGAGCACTTGATGCATGTGGAGAAAGTGTTGAAGGTATTGAGGGAGCACAAGTTGTTTGCCAAGCAAAGCAAGTGCACTTTATGTCACAAGAAGTGGAATATAAGGGTCACATTGTGAGCAATGATGGTATTAAGATGGATTCCAAGAAGGTGCAATGTGTGAAAGATTGGCCTACACCATCCAACACTACTCAATTGAGGGGATTTTAGATTGCATGGAATGCCAAAGCAAGTGGTGAGTGATAGGGATGCCAAGTTCATGAGCCATTTTTGGAAGAGTGTCTTTGATTCCATGGGAACTACACTCACTCCAAGTACAGCCTATCATCTGCAAATGGATGGCCAAACCGAGAGGGTGAACAAGTGGCTTGAAGACTATTTGAGACACTATTGTTATGACACTCAATCTTCATGGGACAAATGACTCCACTTAGCTGAATTTTGCCATAACAATACCTGTCACATGAGTATTGGTATGTCTCCATTTGAATCCATGTATGGGTATAAGGTGCATGTACCTTCCAATTCATTCAATGAGGAAAAGGTGAATCCTCAAGCCAAAGAGGAGATTGAGAAGATGTGTGCAATAATGCAAAGGTGTAAGGATAACATGGCTAAAGCACAAAACCAAATGAAGCAATATGCCAATGAATCGAGGAAGCATGTGGAGTTTAAGGAAGGGGATTATGTGTTCTTAAGAATCCCTAAGGCAAGGTATGTTTCTTTGAAGGGAGACACCAATACAAAGCTTGCTCATCGCTTTTATGGACCATACAAGGTGTTGAGAAGGATTGGTGAAGTAGCCTATCAATTGTTGTTACCTTCTACACCACAAGGATCCACAATGTATTTCATGTGTCACATTTGAAGAAGTATGTGGGACCTCAATTGGAAGTAATTGATGAATTGCCTCTAATGGATGAAGAGGGAATGATTCAATATGTGGCGGAGAAGGTGATTGGAATGAAGGAAAGACACCTTCGTAATAATAGGTCTATTGTTGAGTACCTTCGTAATAATAGGTCTATTGTTGAGTACCTTGTGAAGTGGAGAGGCTTGTCTAATGAAGAGGCTTCTTAGCAGTCCGAAGGCTTCATGAAAGACCATCCGGAGCTTCTACAAGCAATGAATCAAAGTGGATAAAGTGTACATCTGTTGGTGTTTTTGGACAGCTATTTGCATGGATTTGGATGATGATAAGAAGGATGCCATTGTTGTAAATTTACTGTATGGATAGCTATGGTCATTGTATACTTCATCAATCAAGTTCAACAAGACTTCGCGGGCTTATGGATATCATAGAGAGCAGTCCATATGTACATCAAATAAGTGGACAGCTCTATGTGGAGTTTCTTGTGAAACGCATTTTTGGAATTACAACAAATGTACTTACACATTCATGTGGGAAGTCAAGAAGGATTTATACAGCCCATACACTACTCCATACATGGTTTAGCGGATAAAACCTTTGGGTGGGGATGGTTTGTAATGAAAGGGGCTTGAGTTTGTACATAAGGAGAGGCTCATGGACATGGTTATGGCCGGTCAAGTATGAGCCCAACACTAATGAGTGTGAAATGGTGGAAAAGTATATAAGTGAATATTGTAACTAAGGTTATAACACACTTTTACTAATGAAATAATACTTCTTGGAGCTCCATGCTCCTATGGCTATGGTGGTACTCCCTTAAGTGCATGTGGTACTCCATTATGAGTGCAATCTTTCTCTCTTTCTTTTTCCCATCATTACAAAAGCCGGGAAAATAAGGAAAATTCAAGGAAGAGAAGAAAGAATACCCACCAGAAGGGATGCTAATGTCATTCTCATTACAGATGGATAAATCTCCCTAGAAACTAAACCTTTCTATCGTGGAGTTTGGCTCGTTACTAACGTAGGATTACTTGTTAGTTGCATTGGGTTGATGAGGCAAGAATTCCCTCGAATTCTCGCTTTCCGGGCGTGGAAGTACGTCATGATGATTTGGAGAAATGTTTGTAATGAAAGGGGCTTGAGTTTATACATAAGGAGAGGCTCATGGGCATGGTTATGATGAGGCCCAACATTAATGAGTGTGAAATGGTCGGCAAGTATATAAGTGAATATTGTAACTAAGGTCATAACACACTTTTACTAATGAAATCATACTTCTTGGAGCTCCATGCTTCTATGGCTATGGTGGTATTCCCTTGAGTGCATGTGGTACTCCATCATGAGTGCATGTGGTACTCCATTATGAGTGCAATCTTTCTCTCTTTCTTTTCTCCACCATTACATCTTCTTCCTCTCAGGACAGTCTTGTGCGAGAGGTGTCCTTCCTTATGACATTTGTAACACTTGAAGACTCGATTATTTGGTTGACCATTTGAGTGTTTGTTGTTATTGTCCTTCTGAGCGTTTCCTTTAATTACATCTTTACCCTTGTGCATCCAAGATTTATCAAAAGTACTAGAAGGGAAAGAAGGTTTAGTAGACTTTGTAAAAGACTTATCCTGTATGCTAAAATCTCTAGAAGTAGATGTTTTATGTTCAGAATTTAAAGTGAAATCTATAGCAGAACTACAATCATGTGGATGAAACATATTAACGTCAGCCCTAATGGTAGATTTAAGTTCAGCATGAACTTTCTTTTTGCTCTTTTTCCTTGATTTTTTCAATTGCTTGAACCTATAAAAGAATGCCCCATAATTTATCGATATAGGCTTGGACATTCTCTTTCTTGATCTTGCATAGAGTGTCCCATCGTTGACGCACTTTAGCGTTATTGAGATGGTAAAAAGTACTTTTTTAAGAGTTTTTGGAATTCTTCCCATGTTGAAGGTTGTTGTTTACCCTGCTTCATAACATTTCACCATTAAGCAGCACTTTTGATCAAGTGATTACAAGCACATTTAATTTTATCCTTTTCTGAGAACTTTTTGGTAGAGAAATAGTCTTCAAGTTGGCTAATCCATGCAATAAGAATTTGTGCAACCTCCATCATAATTTTAGAAAGTGAACGCCTTTTGGCTAATTTGCGAGTCTTTTCTGGAACTCTGAGCACGCAAGAAGGTAGTGTTGACAACGTATCTAACATGATCACTTTCCTCCTCTTCAGAGTTAGAAGAGTTGGAAGAGTCATGTTTGCATTTGGAACGCTACATTTGATGCTCTAATTTGTGTTAGAGTTCACGCTCATTAGAAATTTGCTCTTGCAGTGCTAAGATTTGCTCTTGCATAATGGGTTATACAGGTAAAGTGGCCATTGCAATTAAATAGATAAAGAAAGTGTGATTTAATAATGCAAATAAATAAATGGACATGGAAAACTTAGCTCTTGAATCATTGAACTCATCGCCAAATGGTTGGTCTAGACACCGTTCTCCAAGAATTTGCCAGTATCTTGCCGGTATTTCTTTGATGTCCTTTGATGCCGAAAATTTTATTGCAAGAGGCTTTCAATATTTTAAAAAGAGATGAAATCTTTTTCTGAAATTTTTATGTAGATTTTTTTGTAATTTGAAAATCTGAATTAGTTGAATTTTCCTGAGTTTCCCCTTGTGCAAGCCCTTTTCATTCTTTGAGATATTTTTGAAGCTTTGAAGATAAGTTTTATAAGCTTTATAATATAAAGGTTACTATAAAAGCTTATGGTTATAAGATTTTTCTGTACAAAGCTTATTAATCTTTGGAAAACAAAAATGTAGCTCTGTAAAAGCAACCCGCTAGCGCTGTCCAATGCCAAGAAGAAAAAAAAATGAAGGCCGCCGGTCACGCTCCAACGAGATGAGAGAGATGAAATTCTACACTGCCCACCAATGCTGTCGTGGTGGAGAGAAAGAAAGAGAAGCTTAATTTATTAAGCTTTAATTTCAAAAATCTATGGAGTTAGGGGCTACATTGAGGGGGTCTACATCTCATGCATTTCGATTATTATTGTCCCTTGTAGCATAATGAAAATCTATGGAGTTAGGGGCTACATTGAGGGGTATACATCTTATGCATTTTGATTATTATTGTCCCTTACAACTCCACCCTCTTCTCTCACATTTCCATTACTTCTTGCTTGCACATTTACACCACCATTTGTATAGTAACACCACTTCTAGTAACATGATCCGAAAACACAATAAAACTAACATAAGTGAAATACATGTATATCTATATTATCTGTCTCACATGCATTCACTCTATGTTTCTGTCATGTGCATAGACACAACCCTTTGTTTTGCTTATTGTATGGTTTGCTGAAGCCATCTACTCTAGAAGGAAATTTTGGAAGTTGAGCAAGTGAATCTAGGTATGGCAATGCTCTAGTTGTTCGACTCTTTCTAAAATTCAAACTATCCTCTTTGCTAGGTTATACCTCTCGATCCATTTCTCCATTGAGTTGAGAATGAAAAATTTATTAATCTTCTCTCGCAATGCCATAACCATTGTTCTATGAAGGCCTTGTCCTTGAGGCTCTTCCCCAACAAGCCGATCATCCTCTTCTTGTGTCCACAATCGTGGCATATCTGGGTCTAACATACTAAGAAATTCTGTTATGTATACAAGAGATTCTTGAACAAGACATCCCATTTCCATAATGCACTCAAGGTGAGCTTTTTGACAAACAAAACCTTTTAGTGTCTTCATAAATCTCTCGAGGAAAAAGATCCATCGGCTATATGAACAACACCGGCTATAGACCACATGAACAAGTAGGTGCAATTGAATGGTCAAAAACTTGCTGGAAAGAATTTCTCTGCCATTTTAATTACTTCATTGGATTTTAGACGATCTGCTTCCAATGTATTTCTTCTAATCTCCTTCTTTGATACCCATCATACTAGTTCACTAATCTTGTATATTATCACTCTTATGTCCTTGTTTGCTAAGGCAATCCTTAATGGCCATTGGTAACACAGACAATAAGATTTTGTGCCAGCCATGAGACTTCAAGCCACTAAGCTTTTGAACATCCTTTGTGAATGCTCCCTTCAAGCAATACATACAATTAGTGGGAGTACAAAACTCACTGATGCAATTCTTTACACACCGTTGCTTTTCTTTGATTAAGACCCAAGGTGCTCTAGGGAGAATCACCTTCCCATCAGGTCTGTTCCGTGCCCATAAGTGCTGCATGATCCACCTCTTGTAGATCCTCCCTTTGTGCCTTTCTCTCTTTAGCACCTATGATGGTTTTTCAAAGCATATCAACTATGTTCTTGAAAATGTGCATAGGGTTAAGAAGATGATTAGCTAGAAGATCACTCCAGTATAGGAGTATATGGAAGATGGATAGCCGCTTCATTTCGGGGGGTGAACAACTTGGATCCACTTCCCATACCCTCCTCCAATCACTTGGCTTTAGCACACGAGGTGGCCTCCCTAGAAATCTCTCTTGCACTCATGGGTGGTTTATGGCCCTCGTAGACAACCTTCCTCAAAGCTGTTGAGTATCGGGTCTCTAATCCAAGCCCACATATAGGGCATGCATTATAACCAGATATTGAAAGCCCTACCAAATATTCTAATCATTGTGATGAGATATGCAAATAATACAAAAATACCAAAATCATGAAATTAAATCAGATCAAGAAATCTTAGAATAATTAACTTATCAGAGCACTCTCCATAGCCCGACCAATCATGCATGGTCCACATAAGTATTCCTCGCACTGTTGCAGCCCTTTCTCCAAACTACCTAGACGCATCATGAACTTGCACGTCCATGTTCTTAACCTTGTACTTTCCTGGAACTATTAAGGAAAGTAAAAGGTGCCCCTTCTTGCTAACCATGGTGGTAGGTTATAGTTCACTAGGCAAACGGGCCATGTACTCCACGATGAACTTCGTAAGCGAAATGGATTGACTCCATCCATTGCTAGTCTGAGAGACGAATATGACAAGGATCTTCCCCAAATTCCACCCACTTCTCTTTGATATGCCTCCATGCTTCAGAGGGCACATGCATAATGTCATCTGTGGATCTGGTGTTTTGATGCCAAGTCATTAAAGTAGTACCTTTCGACTGACTGTGGGAAATTTTTAACAGAATTGCGGCGCCTCACTTATAACATTTTTGAAAATTATGCAGAGGTTCTTCTCTCCTTGAAATTTTTCCTAGTTTTGTCCTCTCATCTCTTCCATCCTAAATCTTAAACCTAATCCCTTCCCTCAACTCTTTCTTGATTTTGATTTTATGTATGTGTGTGGTCTTTCTTCATTTCTAACATGCTGTGTTTTTTGTTTGTTTTGTAGCTTCTAATTGGTGTCATGTTGCAAACCCCAAACCTTTGAGATTCTAGGAGCAACGGGGGGCAAGGGGGGAGATGTGTAGGATGGGAGGAGTCCCTCAGGGGGGCTGAGAGGGCCGGCGGGCGGCGGTGGAGGAGGCGGCGATGGTGAGGAGATGGCTGAGAGGTGAGAGGGCCGGCTGAGAGCTGAGAGCTGGAGGTGGCGGCTGAGAGCTGAGAGGGCCGGCGACGACGATGGTGAGGAGGCGATGGTGGTGGTGGTGGAGGTGGAGGTGGAGGGCGAGGTGGAGATGAAGGTGGAGGTGGAGGCGGCCAGGGTCTACTACCTCCAGGCAAGTGTGATCCCCCTTGCCCCCCATTGCTCTGGCCAGTCCAGGCCCCCTGCAGAGCCGGGGGATGGTCTACGCTAGCGAGTGCAGACCATCCCCCAGCTCTGCAGGGGGCCTGGACTGGCTGGAGCAACGGGGGGCAAGAGGGGGGATGTGCAGGCAGATGGAGGTGGAGGTGGAGGTGGAGGCGGCCAGGGTCTACCTCCAGGCAGGTGTGATCCCCCGTTGCTCCGGCCCCAGTCCAAGCCCCCGGCAGAGCCAGGGTCTACCTCCAGGCAAGTGTGATCCCCCGTTGCTCCGGCCAGTCTAGGCCCCCGGCAGAGCCGGGGGATGGTGTGCGCTAGCGCAGACCTACCACATCCTGCACATCCCCCCCCCTTGCCCCCATTGCTCCGGCCAGTCCAGGCCCCCATATCTTCATTGCATGTCCTTTTTGCTAATCTTAATCTTCTTGGGGCAAGAAAAATATTTCATGTGATGCCTTGTTTGCGAAGTGTATCTTGTAGTAATTGATGGAGAGCCTGGTATCCTTTTATGCTTATGCCCACTTCATCACATGCATTCTGAACTTCCTCAATGCCTAAAATGTTAGTTATATCTTTCATTATCTCATTTGCAAGTATCTGTCGTACCTTCTTGTAGCGTGGATCTCGAACTATGGAAAGAATGTCATGTTTTCTCACGCAGCTACGTAACATATCTCCAATATCTTGAGGACCATTATCACCACATGCATCTTTAAGAAAGGTCCTGTAATGAACTAACAAAGATTACTTATAGCAACAATATTATATAATGAATTAATAGTTAATGAAAAAAATCAAACAATAGATATACTCTAATAAGAATAACTTATAAAACCAGAAATCAAACAAACCTTGCTGCATGAATTCTTCGCTTGAGAGCACCACCACCGATTGCAAGTGTCTGAATGTTGTTCATTGTCCTCTTTCACTCTCTGGCTCCCATGGGTGTGCTCTTCATATGCGAGATTGTATCTTGTAACTTGAGGATGTGTTCCTCTTTCTCTTTGCCCTCTCTCTGTAGATGTAAAATATTATTCTGTGTAATTTCAAGAGCTTGTTACACACTACTCAAAGTGACTTGCAAGCTATGAATTTGTGAGTTTAGAAATTGAAGCTTCCATGCATCACATATACTTCATTGTTTGCAATATCCAAGGAGCCCATTCTCACCCTCTCCAACAAAATGAATGAATGAGGATAGGTCTATGAAAGGTGGAGAGAAATTTGAAGAAGGTTCATTAGGATATAAATACATCAACCCAAAGATCCACATTACAATGACCCTGCTGTCTTCTTTCTTGCTTCTCCTGTGCATTTAGATGTTCTTTTCTGATAGGTGCATATTCATTTAAGATGTGAATATGTAAGTCTATGTTCCTCACTCGTGATGAATTTGAGGTGTTTGTTATTTCTGTGAGTGCCATAGTAGACACAATGGAAGATGGTAGATAGCTTGGATACCAAAAGGAGAAGCTTGAAAGAGAGACCTACTGCACAAAGAGAGAAGGGCTTGGGAGGGAGAGACTGAGAGAGAGAGAGAGAGAGAGAGAGAGAGAGAGACCTACTGCCATTAGGGAAAATTTGGACTCAAAAAGGGGCCTTGTAAGAGATCCCTTGGGATGGTGATGTAGACAAAGCAAGCCAATAAACCCACATATAATATTGGAGGGTAGGTGCATCATTTTTGAGTTCTTTATTCCATTAACTGACATGTAGGGTGTTTTTTAATTCAAAACAATGCCTCTTAAGTATAGTTTTTTATTCCCACTATGGTGCCTTATTTTATTGAAAAAAGTCACCACTCTCTTTCTTCATTACACTTTTGAATGGAACCAAGCCAACTTTGCTTACCAAACTTGAACCAAACTTCGTCCCTGCAACCCATCATCATTGTCTCCCTCATTGTCTTCCCGACTCCACAACCACAACCACTCCAAATCCGAATTGTTTTGAGCGGGAAGTTTTTTATTTTCTCTTCTTCTCAAGGCGGCAAGTTTTGAAAAAGGATGGAAAAGTATTTGTTCTTCATGCACCATACCTGCTTGTGCATGAATAACAATCCCATTTCTTACCTTTTTCAAGTGAGGGTTGTGCTTACAAGTATTGTGTACATTTTGGTGCATCCAAGATACCAACAAGTTTGTTTGATGGACAAGGAGGTATTATTTAGTGATGTTGTCTTTTGGTTTTAATGAAGCAATCTTCTTCACGGGAGATAAGTGTAATATCTTTGGTTTCTTTTGGTTAAAGTGTGAGTTCATGATGCTTTTTGGTGTTGTTAAAGCACAGAACAATGCAATGGAACCTGTGAAACAAAAGAAGAAAAAGGTGGATATCCACTTCCAAGTAGAAGCCGATTATGCTCCCTGCTGTAAGAGAAATTCGTCTAGGCCAGCATGCGAAGCCCACATTATTGAGCTTCGAAATGAAGGAAAGAAAAATATGGACCTATGGTTGGATGGTAGTATTTACCCACCAGATCCAACCTCCTCTCAATGTCCATCATTCTTTGGGTTGACAAGTTTCGTCAAGTTTTTGTGTGAGGGTGGAAATAGATTGCTTGGATATTGCAAAAGATTGTTTGGCCAATGTCAAGGTATTTTTGAAAGACATTTGAGTGATAGAGATGTCAGAATAAAAATGCTTGAAGGTGCGAATTTTTACTTGGCATCGATCACAACAGCTTTGCAAGCTTCATATGAGGACAAAGCAAAAGTTTGTTCTGGGTTACAAAAAGAGATTGATCATTTGCAGCAGACTATTCGTAAGATGCAAGATACTATTAAAGAGAAGAAAGAAATTTTGGCAGTTCAAGAAATCAATAATTTTACTTTGGAGAGTGAGAGAAAACAACTTGAAAAGTTCAACAAAAAATTATAACATTTGAAAGACACGCCATTGGGTGCTCGATTACGCAAGAGACAGTTCAAACCATTGGAAGAACTCAATGTTAGAGGTGGCCAATGGAAGGGTCGTGTAAAAGCTTGTAGGTATTGGGATCTATAATTTCTTTGAGCACTCACTTTTCATTTTCATCTTTAGTTCCTTTTTTGGAGATAGGGGATTGGGTGTGGGGGTGGTATAGTTAGATGAATGATGGACTGAAATAGCTATCGTTGTTGCTTCAGGATGGTCACAGATGTTGTGGGTCCAAAAGAGCAAGGTTCTGATATATTTGGCAAAGTTCTGACAAAAGACATCGTGGACTTAGCAATACATCATGCTGAGTTTGCAAGACTTCGATCAGACATAGCAAAGCAATCCTTGTAGAAGGTGAGTGAAGCATTCACTCCTGTAGATGCACAAGGTATATGTGCCATGGCTTGCATAAGCACAAAGTCTTACAGGATGTTGTTTAATAAAGTTAAAGAAGGTTTCAATTCTAAGCTTGGAAAAAAAACATTTCACGTGAACAAAGCTCGAAATATTCTCAACTTGGGAATGGTCGAACTTGTTGGAGAGCCTTGTCACGTGTCTAGTACATTGACAGTGACTAAAAAGAGCGGGGAACAGAAAATCATAGAGCTTACAGAGTTCAACAATTTCATTATGGATGTTCGAAAATTACAAATGGCTATGGTGAAATTTTATGACATCAGTGTACATGAGTGCAATGGAAGGCTGAAATTTGTTTTAAAGCTTGATGAGAGTGAGGTGATCAAAGGACAGAAGCTGGAAAGGGTTAGCTTGACTTTAATGAATAGAGCTTTGGATGCAAGTATCAGTAATGCTGATGAGAGGCACTTTAGTGTACAATCCGAAAATGAGATTTGGTGAGCTGGTTGCATTTGAGGTGACGTGCTATCCATTTTTAAAAAAAGTATATTATGTTGCTATCCATTAGATGTTGTAGACAATTTAACTGGCCTCTTGTTAACAGGTTCCAACAAAGACCCATGAAATTCTAAAGTGGTACTTTAACCAGACTGAGCTTCCTTCCACTATCCAGTAGTAGTCAAATAGCAAAAAGCTTTATGTAGAAGGATATGGTGAATATGAGGTTGAATGGCACCTAGCTGCAGATCTTAAAACCTTGAAATGCATGTTTGGTATTTCCCAAGGAGCAATGGCTAAGTATCCTTGCCTATATTGCATGACCGAACGAGGTGTCTCCAAAGGAGGAAAAGAGAGAGAATGGAAATGCCTAAATGCAATCAGTAATAGGCGTGAAGCCCCAAATCGTGATGCTCCAGGAGTGGATCCTAATTGGGATCCAATTCTTGCTATCCCTTTGATCAGAGTTCATATTTGTGTTTTGCATGCGCTGGTTAGAATAATTGAGAAACTAGTCTACATGTACATCGAATTTTCATGGAATATGAAACCAACATTAGAGAGTGAAAGAACTATTAAAAAAATAGAGCAAGTGCTTTCAGATGCAGGTTTACATTGTGGTCAAGTGAAGATTGAGAAGGACTTGAGAAGATCAGGGAAGACAGGAAATGTTCCTAGTAGCAAAAGCCAGAAAGTTCTTATCTAATCATACCCAGAGAGGTCATCTGGGTACAGATTTTTAGGTGTGGAGAAAGCTTCATGCAGCTGTACCTGATCGAGGCTCTTCAGGACAAGCAAAGGTGGCAAAGGCCAAAGCGTGGTTGGCACTTGATCGCCTAGCACCTTTGTTGCAAAAAGCAAGGTTTGAAGATGGGGATGTTGAGAAATTTGAGGCAGTTGTGACACAGTTCTACACTAGCTATGAAAAGGCATGGGATGCGACAAACTTGACACAATACATGGTTATTACTTGAATACCTACAGCTTTGAGTTTTTATTGTTGTTCAAAATATATTGTACGATACTAAATGTCTTGTTGTTGTTGAGCATTTGTAGCACATTTTGCATGCACATGGAACCTTTTTTGCGGAAGAGTTTGGAAGCCTTGGGATTTGGTCTACCCAAGGCATGAAAAGATCTCATTGGCAAGCACGTTGTGCCTATCAAAGGGCCACTCAACATGGAGGAGGAGTGAAGAAAAGTAATCCCATGAAGCAACTATGTCAGTGGTGGTATAGGCGGATTCAAGTGAGGGCTCATGTAAAGATCAAACAGTCTAAATTAGCTGTGTCATGTGCAATAAGAGAGATGCACATGACACATGAAGAAAAGTAATCCCATGAAGCAACTATGTCAGTGGTGGTATAGGCGGATTCAAGTGAGGGCTCGTGTAAAGATCAAACAGTCTAAATTAGCTGTGTCATGTGCAATAAGAGAGATGCAGGCTGAACGGAGATGATCAATATATGTCTCCTCACAGGGAAGGTAGAATCATGCTGAGTGGCTACTAAGACAACGACAAAGGCCGGGCAGAGTGTGGAAGAAAATTGATCATTGAAATACATATTATAAAACAATAATTTAACTTTAAAAGATTTTAAAAGAACAAGAGCTTTCATCTATGTCCCATATAAATGTTTTCAATATATATACATTTCATAGTTTTTAATGGTAAGCAAGAAGAGTATTGAGAAATATGAAGAAACTTCTTAGCAAGTGGAACAATCTAAATCTGTTAATCTGGAAGCAAAGACTTCCCCCAGCCGAGCCCTTTTTGATGAAGTTTCTACAACATCTTCTTCATCCTCTATCAATGGCACAACAGGGACCATTGGCCTTGCTGTTCTAAAAGAAGATGCTTCTTCCTGTAATCACTCAACAGATTAGGATCTGTGATTCCACATGCCAAGCCGTAAGCAGCATATGTTAAATAATATTTACATCTCAACGAATATACTCCTGGTCCCTCCCCAAAAATTCGAACAACTGCTTGCCGCTCCAGAAGTATTGCCTTGTTTGCATTCAGCCTTAAGTGATAGCCACCTAAAAACCTGGATAGGGTCTTTATTGCCATCAGAGGAAAACTTGCATTGTCCTTGGAGAAGCTAGCGTGAAATATCACAATTTGAGAGAATTTTAGGCGATGTATATATGTTCCTAGTGTCAAATCGTGGCCCAATCCCGCCATACGCTTGCCTGAAGCACGTTTGAGGAATGTGTCTTCATATATTTCCAACTGAAAAAATAAAGGAGCATTAGCCCAGAAACAACATCACCAAACATTTCAGGACAAAGTTAATAAAGCCAAATCCGCAACAAAAGTACGAAAACACAACAAAAGAAAATAACCTCTTGGTTCTCATCTGCTTCAACCCATGTTGGTAATATTCAGTCTTTCCCTTGCTTCTTGTAGCTCTTCCTCTGTGGCATCTTTTCCTTCATATTTAAGGGCATCAGCATAGATCATCTTTAGTGTTGCTGCAGGCAGATAGGAACTCGGTGTCTTTCACATGGCTATCCACTAGTAAGTACTTATCTATCCCATCATCATCTACAAAATTATCATCGACCTCCAGATTTTGGGCTATGAAAGCTATGCAATGGTCCTCCCTTAAGTCAAATACATGTTGTATGTCTATCAGCAATATATACTCTGAATCTCCTACTTGGTAGGAGGGGAGTAATGGCGTTGGAATGGGGGAGAAGTCATCTGATTCAATCACAAGCTGACCTACATCAGTGTTTTGTTCTCTCACTGCCTCAATATCAACCGCTGAACTGAGCTTCCTCTCTTCCTCAACATTGAACTCCTCAATCACATGAGGAGTGTCCTCCTCTTTAGCAACATCCTCAAAACGGTGGGACTAGCCTGACGAGAAACCATGTCTTCACTTTCATTTGTCGCATGCGGCTCTGTACATTCTTCATCTGTTAATTGCACGTTCATGTGCAAGAAGCATAAGAAGGCATAAGAGTATTCCATCAAGCGGCATTTGCTTTTGTGAAAAGGGCATGGCAAAGCTCTCTTCTTATCACATGGTACCTTGTGCCAATCCCTGTTTAACCTCTGCTTCTTCTCCGACGACACCTTGAGATTAAAATGAATGTGGTTTTTCCCATCAATCATCACTGTATCTTCATTTGTGAGCTCATCAAACTCTTGCTTTGCCTCTTCAAGGTATCCGGGATGGCTAGAAAATGTATCCTAGAGAAAAATCGCAATTGAACATCAACGAAATCGAAGGGTGCAAATCATGATGTCCACATTTGTAGAGGAAGTCATACAACAGAGTTGCAAGTGTTTCTTTAATCTCTTCATCCACATCAAACTCGACTTGAACTTGCGCCATGGCTAAATTCAAGGGTGTAGATAAGACATGGAAAATATTAGTTCAAGCAATGAATCAAGAGACAGTCGGTCTTAAACACCAAATCTCTGTGTGGTGAATGGATTCAACATAACGCGAGAGGAGATGCGAGAGGAATCCAGGTATCCCTCCTCGCGTTGTAGTGAATCTATTTTCCCTAACGCAAATAAAATTGCAACTTTGTCAAGGACCTCTTCTCGCGTTATGGTGAATCGATTCACCATAATACGAGGAGGAATATTGTGCTTCCTATGGGACCTTCGCTCGCGTTATGGTGAATTGATTCACCGCAACATGAGGACTTTTCGTCCTTTGGCGCCGCCTCTCACGTTATGGTGAATTACAAATAAAGATACTTCTCAAGTACCCATACTGAGAGAGGAGGTGCCAAACGAATTAAAATAGTCTTCCTCGCAGTCAATTCACCATAATGCGGAGTCATAGGTTTTCAATTCACCTTAATGCGATGAAAAGACAAAGCGCACAAAAGAGATAAAAATACCAGGAAAACGAATTGTATACAAACGTCGCAGGAGATGGAGATGAAGGAGGTTGTCGTTATCTTTGATAGAGATGAAGGAGGTTGAAGGTTTGTCTTTGTCGTTTGATACAGGAGGATGAAGGAGGATGATTGATGAAGGAGGGTTGGAGGAGATAGTCATTGATGGAGATGAAGGCCGTTGGTGGGGAGATAAATGAGAATACGAACTCCAAGAGAGGCAATAAATGAGATGGGTATCCTAGAGAGGCAATTAAAAACCGTTTTTAATGTTATGCGACACGTCAGCGCCGCATTTTCACCCGCCATTCCATGAATGCCACGTGGCAGTCCGCCATGTACCTAACACGTGTACACGTTTTAAAGACTAATCAAAGCAAGAGAGGCAATTAAAAACCCTTTTTAATGCTATGCGTCACGTCAGCGCCGCCTAGTCGCCCTGGTAGCCCACCCCAGCACGTGTGTTCGCTCTAAAGACTAATCAAAGCCGTTAATCATGCCACCTTTTCGTCCTCTTATCGATTTCGCCTTGTCCGTCCTCCTGCTTGCCTCCAGGTGACTTCCGACTATCCCCACAGTACTGAACCAATATTCCACCTCCTACACGACAGTCTCCATCCATTCCCACGCATGAAATGTAAGTTTTTGTATATTACTTGATTGTTTTGTAAGTTTCTTGTATATTCCTTGATTGTTTTGTTTTTTCGTTGACTGTTTGCCCTCTGCCATTGTTTTTTCTTCGACTGTTTGCCCTTGCCATGGTGATTCGATTCACCTTAAAAGATTCGCGCGATAATCCTCCTCCCGTTGTAGTAAATCGATTCACTATAATGCGAGGAGGATTGTTTTGCTTTGACTGGCCCTTAGTCTCCCGTTATGGTGAATCAATTCACTATAATGCAAGATCAAAGGGCAAAGGATTCACGATAATCCACCTCTTATTGGTGTCAATTAATTCACCTCCTACACGACAGTCTCCATCCATTCCCATGCATGAAATGCGAGTTTTTGTATATCACTTGATTGTTTTGTGAGTTTCTTGTATATTCCTTGATTGTTTTATTTTTTCTTGCCTTCTTCCATTGTTTTTTCTTCGACTATTTGCCCTCTGCCATGGTGATTCAATTCACCTTAAAGCAAACGACGGGCCATTAGAATCTCAATACGACTCCATGTGTTATGGTGAATCGAATCACCAAGATGCAAGATGGAATGGTAAGAGATTCGCAACGATAATCCTCCTCCCATTGTAGTAAATCGATTCACTATAACGCGAGGAGGATTGTTTTGCTTTGACTGGCCCTTAGTCTCGCGTTATGGTGAATCAATTCACTATAACGCAAGATCAAAGCTCAAAGGATTCACGATAATCCGCCTCTTATTGGTGTCAATTAATTCACCTCCTACACGATAGTCTCCATCCATTCCCACGCATGAAATGTGAGTTTTTGTATATTACTTGATTGTTTTGTGAGTTTCTTGTATATTTCTTGATTGTTTTGTTTTTTCTTCGACTGTTTGCCCTCTTCCATTGTTTTTTCTTCGATTGTTTGCCCTCTGCCATGGTGATTCAATTCACCTTAAAGCAGACGACGGGCCATTAGAATCTCAATACGGCTCCATGTGTTATGGTGAATCAAATCACCAAAATGCAAGATAGAATGGTAAGAGATTCGCGATAATCCTCCTCCCGTTGTAGTAAATCGATTCACTATAACGCGAGGAGGATTGTTTTGCTTTGACTGGCCCTTAGTCTTGCATTATGGTGAATCAATTCACTATAACGCAAGATCAAAGCTCAAAAGATTCACAATAATCCACCTCTTATTGGTGTCAATTGATTCACCATAATGCGAGGAGGATTATTGTGCTTCGGTGGGCCTTCATCTCGCGTTATGGTGAATGGATTCACCATAACACGAGGAAGTGCATATTGCTTTCTTAGCCACCCTCTCTCGCTTTATGGTGAATTGTTAATCGTATACTACTGGAATAGCTAAGTTTTCTGCACTTGCTTGCGTTTTCAGATGGCTCGTGTAAGGCATACAGCTAGACCCAAGAACAATGCAGGTCCCTCATCTAGTGGGAAGAAGATGGGCACTCTGAATGCCTCAAGATCAAGGAAATCAAGCAGTCCTTCCCGATTATCCAAAATGCAGCCTAGACTAAGGCGTTCCGCAGAGCATTCGTCAGCGCTGCGAGAAATCACACGATTTATGAAGCACCCAACTGCTGCTATTCTAATATTACCTTTCCAGAGGCTTACCAGGAGAATTTGTGAGCAAAATGGAATTTTGTTTAGGTGGAAGGCATCGGCCCTGTTTTGCTTGCAGGAGGCCTCAGAGGATTGGATGATTGAATTTTTTTTGGATAGTTACATTCTTGCTGCCCATGCACACAGGGTCACAGATGAACAAAGATTTTTTCAGCCTAGTAGCCCTTCGTTTTAGATATGATAAGTTACTTAGACCAGTTACATTTACTGATGCACGAATGGTGCAAATTGTTGATGTTCGTCTTGTTCAAAAAGTGAGAATTGAAGAGGTGACCGAGGGAGTTCCAGAACATGAACATCAGACTCGGGTAAATTTTCGGACAAGAGCTCAAAGGGAACATCAAGTGGCAATGCTTGCATTGCAAACAAAAAGAGAAAATGTTCGCGCACTACTCCACGCTATGAATTGGGAGGCGCTTCAATTTTTGTTGCCGGAGTTCTATGTACCCTATAATATTAGAGGGCAAAGATGTTATTTCCCGATTCATGCTGAGGAGATAAACATTTTGTTTGATCCTAAAACTGAAGTCAACGACAAAGTGCTCAGATGTGTTTTAAGGTATACTCTTTTCTCTGTCCTCCCACAATTTTTCATTCTTGGCTCTTAAAGTTTATGCCTAACTCTTGATATGTTTCCTTGTGAAGTTTTGTTATTTCGCAATTGCCCGAGGATGTACAGCATCGGGTGTTCCAGATTGATTCGCTGGTCTCAACACTGTTGCTAGTAGAGTCAGTTCTGTACCTCGATGTGCTGAACTGGTTTCGGGAGGTCCAGCTGGACGATGCTCGAGTATTTTTTTTGGCATATCATGAAAAGTGAGTTTGTCTCTCTATCTCTCTTGCATGATGTTTATACGAATCACCATACACGAGTTATATAGTGCTTCCTTTGGCTTGAAACTAATAGAAATCTATTTGGATGTGATGCAGTTCCCATTGGAGTCTTGTTCTAGTCGATGTGCAAGACAATGTTATTTACGTTGCAAATTCAACATCTGGTGTCCATGGCAATGTTTTGCTGTAAGTTAAAATCATTATGATACATATTATTGTTTGAGTTAGAAGTCCGGATTGATCAGGATATTGATTGGTCTTTGTTTGCAGTGGTGTCAGGAAACTAATGGCTGCTTATGAGAGCCTGAGCATGGACATCGACACCCTAGATATCGAGCGACCATTCGAAGGGTTAGTGTGCCCAAACAAGAAGATGGTTATAGCTGTGGGTGTGGAGGGTTGCACTTAATGCATTGTTGCTGCTATGGAGCATTTTTCAGCTCCCTTCAGAGGATGTAAGCATTTTTCAGCTCCCATACGCATGCGTACTCTTGTTTATCTTCTTGTATATTGTCATGTTGATCTTATTTATGCCTTGATGAATTGTGATGGCAGTTTCCATCCATGTCTCGTTACGTGGACCTAGACGTCCAAACGTTTAGGGAGGAAACGATTGCGAAATTGATCGAGGTCGCAGAAGTAATGCCTCCAGACGGCCCAGTGGACTTCATCCTGCCCAATCCACGAGGGGGGATAGGCCCCCCTGAGCCTCTTACATAGGCTTCGTACTTGGGAGAAGAGCCATGGCTCCATCCTGAAGCCCAATCCTATGGGTTCCAGTAATAAATAGTTTTTTCCTTATAGATGTGTTGTTGGATTGCTTCTTCCAACAAATGTACTCCACTCTGTAACATGCTGTTTGTAAATATGCAGCTACACATGTACATTTATATTTTTTTGCACATATTTAGTGTTATTAGAGAGAGAACATCAATTGTAAATGCACTTTTAATTTGAAAATCAGAGGATCAAATTTGCTACTGTGTTCCTTCACTACTTGTTTTCTTACTTTAGGCCTTTTTATGTACATAAAAATTCAATTGGGAAATTTTTATCTTCAATACATTGTTTTAAACAATAAAGCATTACAAAAGCAATGTTCTGAATAGATAAGTTTATTGCATATGGAAAATACATTGTCACCATATACATGGTCACATCATATATCTTCTAGTGCCTCCAATTCATGTGGGGCTGCAACATCTTTACAAATGATCTGATGCTCTCTTCTTTTACTTAGCTTCTGACCATCGAGCTTGAAGCAAAATTGATCTGGAGGATTCTGAATAGCTACTTCTAATTCCTTCCTAACATATTCGAGAGTCCAATTCTCTTCCACTTCGAATGTCAATGATGGTGGGTGACCCTATCGAATCATAACTATATCTATCAAGCAAGAGTGGCTGCCATCTCTTGTATCTTGGTCCATGCTTTCCCAGTTGTTGTTGATCCATCGCCACCTTCTACAAGTAAATGACATGCACAGATGTTGCCTGGCAATATAGTATGTGATTCCAAAATATCATTAGGATAATTTTCCGAGTATAATCAAATAAGCTTTGTAACTGTTTCACAAAAATACATTTGAATGTTATAGCACTCACCGAAATGCAATGTCGGAGGTGTTCAATCGACATTTGATCAAATCATCTCTCTTTGATGATTTCACTCTCTAACCTTTGTCAAGCAAATGATCAAGCTAGGCTTCATCTATATCTTTGCACACAAAAGTTGTTCTAGTTTTTCTCAATTGTTTACAATCAGAAAATAAATCAACAAAGCATGCAATTGGAACAAACAAACTTAAGTGGACATTTCTTGCACCAATGCTAGGCTTCATAGCACATTTAATATCATTAAACATTTTGGTCCTATATGACTCTATCACTTCTGTATCAAGCAATGGCCACGTTTCAGGACTATCAAGTGCAGGCAAAGGAATACGTTCCAACTTTCCATGTCGACTCGATTGAGTGGGCAAGGTATAAAATGAGTCATAGAAATATGTTCTACTTCTTGCGAGATCACTTGGTGCACGACCTTCATATTGAAGTTCCCCCACCTCACCATGTGTACGACATTCAAGAATCCCGTCAAGCATTGTGCAGGCTCCCACTCCTGAAGATTGGATGGGTACAAATCTGTGCAAGGCAGAAAAATGTATATCAATCACCTTATTTGCAACATTGAAATACAAAACACAAGTACTTACAATGTGGTCTGTGTCTTGGAACTCCTTCCAATGGTTCCACATTGGTCTCTTTTTGCATGAATACATGGTGGATCAACACTTCTTTGACAATTTTCCCTCCTAGTACCATCTTAAAGTCAAGGATCCTTCCTTTCCAATGTTTGGCCAAGTCTTCAGATGCCTTTTCCTTCACTCGATAGTGGCCACGTTTTCCTGGCTGCATAGTGACCCAAGAGTACTTCCTGTATACTTGGGGAATCCATTCTTCGTTCTCATCTTTTATGTTATACAACACAACAGATGAGATACTTCTCCTTGCTCGTTTCAGTCCACTTTCGGGTGCCATGAGAGATTAACAAACGTATGAGAAAGAAGAAGTAGCAGAAAGTGGATGACTGAGCTAACCACTTTTGTGGATCAAGGAGGGAAGAAGAAATGAGAGATGGTGTGTTCTTTTGGGCGCCAAAGATGTTTCGAGATTCAAAAGTGGAACCAAGTTGAGGGAATAACCAGGAGAATGTGTATCTATCTATTCCAAGCATTCAAGCTTCATTAGTTCTAGGGGTGGTGGAAAGAATTTTTTAGTGCTCCACGTCTAACACAGGAATGTAGTAAACATTCTTTTATTGTGTTAGGTGGCTGACAAAAAAACGGTTTAAAAAATTTCAAGACAAGGTGATGGTTTTTTTTAATATTTCATGAAGATAAGAGTTTCTCCACATTTTAGGTGGGTTTGTATAGAGGTCCCACCACCGGTGAATATCGTTCGTAGATTTCATGTCACTCAATCTATATGTCTGTTATTATATTATTATTAAAACAACCCTCTTTTGAGTCCAGAATTTTCCTAATGACAAAGAGAGAAGGGCTTGAGAGAGAGAGAGAGAGAGAGAGAGAGAGAGAGAGAGAGAGAGAGAGAGAGAGAATCTTTTAGTTGTTGAGTCGGACAAAGAGGAGATGTGATAGTAATCAATGAAGAAAATGGTTTTTAGGTGGGTTTGCTATAAAATATAAATTTTAAATTGGTAGCCTATCCGAAAATTTAAATTTAAATTAAACTGTGCTTCTGGCATGTTTTCGGGAGCTAGAAGGTTAGGTGCATGAATAAGAACCTTGCTAAGGAGATAGGATTGCACACATTTGATTGGTGTGACTTTAGGTAATTCTCCATCTCTCTATGGATGTACTAGGCCCAGTCTTCCTCTTTTTCTTCATGTACCTTGGCTATACAGTTTAGTGGGACCCTGTTATACTTGTCAACTAGCTTCACACCTACATCATCATAGACATTGCTCTGCAAGATTTCTCATTTACTTCATCCCGTATACTGTCATACTCTGCCCCATTGAAGTTATAGGAAATCCTCTTTAGCATATCTTCCATGGGCATCTTCTCAATATTGTGGACATGTGTCTGGATTGGTGGGGGAAACTGCAGAGCATTGAGTATCAGTTCTTCTAAGACGAGGACCTATTCTATGGTTCCATCTGCTTTCAGCCCCGTAAATCTATGTTGATAGTGCAGGGAATGCTTTCGGCCATTCAACCAAGACCCACTTTCTTACCCTTGACCTCTGTATCCTCCAATATCTATAAACACTCGTTGAGGTTGTGGTACAAGAGCATGATCTTCTCGTGTAATGTCTGTATGTCTGATCACAGAGCCCTGGAACTTTTGTTCATATGGCCCCAGACAACTGAGCTTGGTGCTACGTGTGTGGTGATCTGTTCTTTCGTTCCACAGGTGACCCTGTGGTACTGGTTGGGTTACAGTCAGAGTCTCTTCGACTTTTGGTTCTGGTGTGTAGTGGAGGAGGCCATCTGTAACATTGGAAAGAGCATCAATCATAATGACTGGTAGGAGCTCGTGGTCCTCCCCTTCTTTGTTTGTTTGTGTGTGTGTGTGTGTGTGTGTGTGTGTGTGTGTGTGTGTGTGTGTGATACTTGATGAGAAGTGTGTTAGTGGAGTGAGCAATAACAAAGTGTATGAGTGTTGGTCGGGAAGCAATGTTAAGACGTGAAGTTGCAAACATGAGAGCTTAAGTCATGAAGGTGCAAGTGTGATAGCTTAAGTCGAGAAGTTATAGGCGTGAAGGCTTAAGTCGAGAAGTTATAGGCATGAAGGCTTAAGCCGTGAAGAGTTAGCACGTTAAGGGTTAGTGTGTGAAGGGCTTAAGATGTGAAAGGCTTAACCCGTGAAGGGCTTAAGCCATGAAAGGCTTAGCCCATGAAGAGCTTAAGACATGAAAGGCTTAGCGCGTAAAGGGCTTAAGCCATGAAAGGCTTAACCCGTGAAGGGCTTAAGCCATGAAAGGCTTAACCCGTGAAGTAGCAGAGTTTTGTGTGTGATGTTTTTGAGTTTAAATAAGTGTTAGTGTTTAGCTATGGCATGTCCCAAGCATCGGAATGCAATTAAGGGTGGTGTTAGTTCTATTGAAGGTTTGTGTGGATTCCATGAAATAGCATACTACTATTTTATGGGTTAAGAAAGCGCTTGCCCTTGTGAGGTGATTTAGGGGTGATGATACATTTTTTCATATGCAAATGGAATATGGATGAAAGGTTTACAAATCATGGTAACCCAAGAACAAAAGGAAGAAAATATATAAACAAATGGATGAAGAATGTGTTTGATTATTTGCATGTCCTATAATTCTTTTATTCAAAAGAAATGAAAAAATCAAAGTTAGAGGACAAGCTCCTACCTGAGACCGAAGGTCGCAAGCAATGAGAAACGGAAGACCCTTTAAACGCAATCCCGCAAGCGATAAACACGAGTACAAGGCGATGAAGAATAAATGCCAGATGAGCACAAGTTGGACAATGAAGAGAAATGCACAAAAAAAGGAAAAAAGAAGCTTTTATGATTCAATCATCGACTCACGACGGTGACTAGCTTAATTGGGCATGCCACATGTTAGCTTACGATTGGTGGAAGGCTTGTACCATTTCACACACGGCGTGAAGTGGTAAAGGTGGTTCACGACGTGAATCATTTTGAATTGCTTCACAACGTAAAGTTCCAAATGTTTCATGGCATGAAGTAGTATAGACCAGTTCACGGTGTGAAACTATCTGATTCCTTATACGTGCAAGTTTTGATACCTTATGGTTTCCTATAAGCTCAAACACTCAAAGCCACATATTATGCATTCAGAGAAGGATTGAATACACATGAAATGAATGAACTTGTTTCACGGGATGAAGATCATACTCTTTTACCTCATACCCACTTGCTAGGGAATGGATACCTCTTGTAATTCTTCTCTGTTTATTGCCACGGAAACCAATGTGGTACTTTGAAACTTGTGGGAATTTATTGTTTCAACCGCTTCAGTTCAGAGTGGGAGCTTCTAATTTTTCTCTCCATCTAATTGAAGAGTGTATTTACCGAATCCTGTGCCTATAGCCTGACTTTTTCACTTTAATCCCCATGAGACCTTGTTTGTATCATAGTATCCTTGTGCCTGAAGTTGGGCTTTGGGAACCCACTATTGACTTACTGGATACTTTTGCTGCAGTTTTTGTGGTTTTCTCGTAATGGATTTCAGGTTGTGAGACATGGACGTTTTCTCTGGTATGACCACTTCTTTCTGTGGTGTTGGTGGTTCCATGTCACCTATCATTGCCTGTTTTCCTTTGTTTAAGGGGCTCCATAATGGCACAGTGATGGTATCCTTGCCATCATTGACTTGTGTTGCCCTCCCTTCCCATTGGATATGATAATTACTGGTGTGCAGATCTAGGATCCTCCAACAATCATCTCTTCTTCTGTAATAAAGTAGGAACTTTATTCAATAGGGTTAATAATGGGACAAGTCCATGTATAAAAGAGGGGACTTGGACCATGGTTGTAACTTTTGATGATCATTTTTAGAAATGGAAATTTATGTTTCTTGGAGCTCATGGCTTCTCTCTTGGCTTGTGGAAGGCTATTTCCATTCTCTTGGTGAGAGACTAAACACACTTAGGCATCATGTTTACATGGTGATTACTCATATTTTTCATGCATTACATCCCTTCATTCCAATTGGTATCAGAGCTCTTGATTTTGATCATGGGCATGCATGGGTTGTTGGGAAAATTTGCTTGAAAATTTGAGTTTCTTTCATTTTTTTTCTCATTTTCTTGTAATCCTTGAGTGATTCTTGAAAAATCTTCTCTAATCTTGCTTAATCTCATGGAGATGGTGAGCATTTCATGGAAATTGCTTGAATTTTGAGTGATTTTGGCCAATTTTGCCATTTTTGGACCAAATTTTGGGCCTCTGGACCAAAAATTTGGGGCAGTAGGGCCAAAACTTAGGGCAAGTGACTAATTGCAATTAACTTTTCTGCTAATCACGTTTAGTAATCATCTTCTTCTTCCTCAAGCTTTCCATAGCCATGGGATGCTCTTCCTCTACCCGTTTTGATGCCAAACCTTAGGGCTTTTGTAGAGCTTCTTGAGATCTTTCATTTGAGCCTCTTTCTTGCAAATTTTTTCTCAAGATTTGGGAGTTTGTGAACCTTTCTCCATGGCTGGAAGTTGAGCTTTCATTGCCAAGTTCTACTCAACATAGATGGCTGCAAGCATTATATTATGGTGATTTCTTCTCTCAATGAGCATGGAGACTAGCAATGGGGCTGATCACTTCCACGCTGAATTTCGTGGCTGAATTTCGCTGATTTCGTCGCCTCTTCCATGCCTCCTCCAAGCTATGAAGCTTAGCCATTGTTTGAAGCTTATTTTAAGCCATCTTCTTTGCACATGGGAGGTCTTTAATGGTTGCAAATCAGGGAGCAAAAAGGGGCCACGTTTTTCTTCAACAAGAGGCTTCTTCAACATTTTCTACCATTGAAGCTTTCCGGATGACATTGGTGAGTGGTTTGATCAATCCCTTGCAAGTTTGAAGCATTTGGTGGAGCTTGGGAATGGATTAGGGTTGGACACATTCAAACTCCCCTAATTTTCAGAAATTAACCATTAAAGCTTGACCATTCACATGCCAATATTGCTTCTCCATGCATTATTGATGGCAATGGTGAAAGGAATTGATTCCACATGAGCTTGGCCAATTCATAGATCACATTTTGGGGGATTTTCTTCATTATGTCTCATTTGGCATGCCATTGATGGAATAGCAAGCTTATGCAATGTTTTTGGAGTCCCTCATGCTCATCTTGATGCCATATGGACACTATGGATGCTATACATAGCCATGCCAATGCTATGTTTTACACATGGGCATAAGAGAGCATAAGTTTTGGAAGCATGCATTTGTCAATATGATGTGAAAGGGATTGTTGGAATGCAATTGCAAATGCCTTGATTGTGGTTAACAAATGCTTATGCAAATGCCATGGTGAGGGCATTGTGAATTGTTGGTTTGTGTTGGAGCTTTTGGATGATGGATTGAGGCATGAGTCCATGCTTTATTGATGAGTTCTAAATTGTAAAAGGGCATGAGTCATGCTCCATACTTGTAAGCCAACAAACTTGTTCTATCATTTGATATTATCCACATCATTTTGTACCTACACTCACCATTGCTACCACTTTAAGTTTCTATAGAATCTAGCAATGTGTGAGGTTACCTTGGCATTGGTTGGAGAGGCCAAGGGGAGAATGGCTTGAACTCTTTGTGCCGTGATTGCTTGGTAAAGCGGTACAAAGGGGGATTAGGTACACCGGTGTGAAGAAATGGCCTCAACCTTCACCTTGGAGGAAAACTCGGTGAAGGGGTGAGAAGAGCTTGGCCGGGAGATCGGCAAGCTTCAACGCGCGTCCTCAACAATCCTCACCATCGACTTTGTGGATGCATTTGGGCAATGGGGCCCCTTTTCCGTCATATTGTGTGGATATTGCAAATGCTTTGATGGACAAAGAGTGCATATGATCTTTCATGACATTGTGGGATACAAAGAGTATTGCATTGTGATTTGAGAAGTTGCATTTTCATTTGAGATTTGGTTCCAATTACAAAGGAGACTCTGGCGGAATTTTTCCAACAAGGGAGCCAAACAAGCTTATTGATTGGAGATTTACCCCATGGATACACTTGAAGAGTTATTCACAACTACCAAGGGGAGAAACACCAATCATTTGTAGCTGGATTGAGCTTTGGGACCGAATTTTGGGAATTTCTGGGATTTTACAAAACCCTAATTCAGTCCTAGGGTTTTTGGGATTAGGTCCGAGTGATTACACGACTCTATTCTACTCCTTGAGAGTTTTCAAATAAGCCATAGAACCCCTTAATCGGATATCACAATCTCGGTCAAAGTAGTCATGTTGACTTTCTGGTCAAAGTCAAACAGAATATACTTCCACTTTGACTGAATCAAAATGCTTTTAGGGGTAGGTTCTATCTTCCGTTAGCTTTCTATAGAGCCATCAAAATCCTAATTCCGACATGTATTTTGCGTTTTAGAGCCAAATTACTACTTTCAGCTGTCCCGCACAAACCCTAAAACAGAGAGTACTTGCCCACACCTAATTTTTACTGTGTTCATTTGGGAGGATAGTAGACACCATTACCTACCCATAGAACCTTCTTGTGTCCAATTCCGACATCATTTGGGCATTCTACCAACATCTTGCATTTCTTCACTATGCCGAAGGGAAGACCACGCAAGGGTGGGGATGTTGTGCAAGAAATGATCATTGGTGATGAGGACATGGAAGGTAATATGGATGCAAGGGATGCATTCATCAATGAAGACAATGGGGGCAATGTACATAATCAAATTTCTCAAGGGACACAAGCGGCGGTTAACCATGACACCCTCATGCAAATGCTTGTACAACGGTTGGAGACCTTAGACTCCAAGCTTGATTCTCATTTTGAAACATTATCCTCACGGATTGGTGTGATGGAGGACAAGTTTGGGAAGTCTCAAGCACAAGAAAAGCATGGGAATTATGGTGACTATGAGAGTCTACCACCTAAGAGGGAGATTGACCATGCCATAGTACTTGAACCGAATGCAAAGGTTGTCAACAAGCCTCCTTACCGTTTGTCTAAGGTAGAAAGAGAGGAAGTGGCTAAGCAAGTGCAAGATTTGCTTGCTATGGGTCTTATTCAACCTTCACAATCTCCATTTGCATCTCCCGTTCTCTTGGTGAAGAAGAAGGATGGATCCTTTCGCATGTGCATTGATTATCGTGACTTGAACAAGGTCACAATCAAGAATAGGTATCCCATACTTCGCATTGATGATCTTCTTGATGAGCTCAAAGGGTCTTCACCAAGATTGATTTGAGATCGGGATATCATCAAATAAGGATGAAGGAAGGTGATGAAGAGAAGACAGCATTTAGGATGGAAAGGGGATTGTTTCACTTCATGGTGATGCCCTTTGGTCTTACAAATGCTCCGGCCACTTTTCAAGCATTGGAATATCTTGGACACTTGGTGGGTGAGAATGGCATAAGGGCTGATCCTAAGAAAGTGGCATGTGTCAAAGAGTGGCCAACACCAAGCAATACAACTCAATTGAGAGGATTTTTGGGATTATCTTCTTTCTATAGAAGATTCATGCAACATTATGCATCCATTGCGGCACCTCTTACCGACTTGCTCAAGAGGGAGGCTTTCTTTTTGGATTCCATTGCCAACAAGAGCTTCAATGAGCTCAAGGAGTTGCTCACTTCAGCCCCTATACTTGTATGTCCGGATTTTGCAAAGACATTTTATGTGAGGGCGGATGCAAGTGGTAGAGGAATTGGGGCAGTTTTGTATCAAGAGCATGGAGTCATTGCATTTGAAAGCAGAAAGCTTACCGAAAAGGAGATGGGGCTTCATGTTTATGAGCAAGAGATGCTAGCCATACTTCATGCCATCAAGAAGTGGCATCACTATCTTTATGGTGCTCATTTCAAGGTGAGAAGTGATCATAGGGTGCTGAAATTTTTCCTCTCCCAACCAAATCTTTCTCCAAAGCAAAAGAGATGGCTGGCCACACTTCAAGGATATGATTTTGAGCTATCCTACACACCCGGGAAGGACAATGTAGTGGCGGATGCATTGTCTAGAATGTGGGCATGCGCTACAACTTCAATCATGGAGGTATATAATGAATGGATCAAGGGGATTCAAGAGGAATACCTCATCAATGAAGGTGCTGCCCATATTTATACCAAATTACAGCAAGGTGATGGTGGAGAGTTTCCTCATTACAAGCTTGACAATGGTCTCTTGTGGTACAAGGATAAGGTGTATTTGGTTCCTACCTCATTCTACATACCAAAGGTGCTTCATGAGATGCATTCTTCACCACTTTCGGGCCATCTTGGTGTACTCAAAACCTATGATAAAGTGAGCAAGAGTTTTTATTGGAAAGGTATATGGGGAGATGTGAAGAAGTTTGTGATGGAATGTGCTTCTTGTCAAAAGAATAAGGATAGCCATCAACTCCCAAGTGGTTTACTTCATCCATTACCTATTCCGGATGGTAAATGGACTCACATTTCTATGGACTTCATCACGGGTCTACCAAAGACAAAGCATGGATGGGATCAAATATTTGTGGTGATTGATAGGCTTACAAAATCAGCCCATTTCATTGCTTCAAAGACCACTTATGGAGCATCTCATATTGCCAAGCAATTTTTGGAACATGTATTCAAGATACATGGCTTGCCACTCAACATAGTTTGTGATCGGGATACCAAGTTCATGGGGACTTTTTGGAGGTCATTATATGAGAGCTTGGGTACTCAAATCACTCCATCTACGGCCTATCACCCTCAAACGGATGGGCAAACGGAGTGCACAAACAAATGGCTTGAGGTGTACTTGAGGCACTATTGTCATGACATGCAAACATCTTGGGATGAGTGGCTTTATCTTGCTGAATTTTGCCATAATTCAAGCAAGCATTTGAGTATTGGCATGTCACCATTTGAGGCTCTCTATGGATATCAAGTACATGTGCCATCAATAGCCTTCCATGAAGACAAAGTGGTCAATCCATTGGCAAAAGAAGAGTTGGAAAGAATGAGACAACTTCTTCAACTTTGCAAGGACAATATGAAGAAGGCTCAAGATGTCATGAAGGCTAATGCGGATGTTCATAGAAGGAATGTGGAGTTTCAAGAGGATGATTATGTGCTATTGAAGCTTCCCAAGAGTCGGCATAACACTCTCAAAGGTGTAACCAACTCAAAATTGGCTCATAGGTATTATGGACCATACTTGATTATCAAGAGGGTTGGTGATTTGGCCTACAAGTTGGATTTGCCTTCTTCGACAAGGATCCATAATGTGTTTCATGTATCTAACCTTAAGAGGTTTATGGGATCTTTGCCTCAAGAGATGGAAGAGCTTCCACCCATGAATGAAGAAGGTGAGATCATTTATGAGCCGGAGAGGGTTATTGGCAAGAGGACAAGAGAGTTGAGGAATCGGAATATTGATGAATACCTTGTCAAATGAAAGCAATTACCCATGGATGAGGCTACTTGGCAATCATTGGAGTATGTCCAACAACATGGCTTACTTGTGGATGACTTTCCGTGACCAAGTGGTATGGTTTACTTGAGCAAATTGGGTAATATGAGGAGAAGTATACATGCTGTAATTTCTGGACAGCTTTGGGAAGGTCTACTATTGGGCCTATTTTTCTACTCCAACAAGCTTCATGGCGTATCCTAATGAAAGATTATGATGTGGGCTACATATGGCTGAGTGTACATATCATTTTCAGCCCAATATATGGAGTCTAAATGAAGGATTTTCAAGGGTCTTCATCGACTAGAAGGGCTGTCATAACAGTCCCACTCATACACTTTGGGCTTGAAGCTTTGTGGACTTGTATACATCCGGATTTTCATTGTATATGTGCTTTGGATGTACTTGAGAACTCTTAACCACTTCCCATTGATTGCATTAGAGTCTCATACTTTGAGATTGTACATGTTATTGATTTTGAGGACAAAATCTTTGGGAAGGGATGGTTTGAAATAAAGTAGGAACTTTATTCGATAGGGTTAATAATGGGACAAGTCCATGTATAAAAGAGGGGACTTGGACCATGGTTGTAACTTTTGATGATCATTTTTAGAAATGGAAATTTATGTTTCTTGGAGCTCATGGCTTCTCTCTTGGCTTGTGGAAGGCTATTTCCATTCTCTTGGTGAGAGACTAAACACACTTAGGCATCATGTTTACATGGTGATTACTCATATTTTTCATGCATTACATCCCTTCATTCCATCTTCCATGGATCCTACAGGCATGACGAACACCTTTCCAACCAAGGGATTATTTCTAATAGAAATATTAATGTTTAAAAATCCCATGGCTTTTGTAGTTGATAAATGCACACTTTGGACTTGTGCATTTGTGGTTTCGAAGTGAGGTTTGTCTAGAGCTACCCATGTTATGACTTGATCCTCAATGCTCTTGGCGTGAATCTCTTTCGTAGAGACTTTTACACTGAGACATGCCAGCTCAATGTCCAGGTCCTCATCAAGAAGGGTGAGTGAAGCCATGTTCACATGCAACATTTTTCCTTGAAGTCATTGTTTGGCCTTGGCTTCTTCTTAAGCTTGTTTAAGTTTTTCTTTGGCCAGCTCTTTCTTTTGTTTCAGTAGATGGTTTTGTGTGGGTATCTTCTTAGTGGTCTGTAATACTTCTTGAGTTTGCTCCCATTGATGTATCCTTCCATTTATACTCCCTCAATGGTTTCAATTCGGACCGACCCTTGAGGGGTGATTTCGAACACTCTAAAAGGTCCTAACCCTCTGTATTTGAGTTTCTTTTTCTTGGTTCTTCCAACACCATACATGAGGACGAGGTCTCCCATTTCCAGTTCCTTTTGTTTTGTAAGATTCCTCCTCAGCTTGAATAATGAATAAGCCTTTACTTCAATACCCTGTAATCATTCCCTGTTTCTGAATACAAGAAAATATTATTTTTTCTTGTTTTTGCCTAGTGAGATAAAATTTTTTAGAGAGTGGTAATTCAATATTGAGATATTTTTAGATATAAAAATTCTACAAATATCAAAAATATGTTTCCCTGAAACAAAAAATCAAAATAAATTTTCCAAGGTGCAATTAGAATTAATCAGAAATGATTTAAAAGACCTTAGCCTAAGGGTCAAGATTTTCTGAAAATTTTAGATTATGGTCCAATTAAGGTTCCTATGGACCAATAAGATTAATCCAAGTGTTGGGACGAGATAAATCCAATGAATAAAATAAAATACCCAAAAATGAGTAAATGCCCACATAAGATGAAGAGTTGACTGAGTACAAGATTTATGAGTTAAAAATTATGAAATATTACTAAAAAAATGAGATATTTTAGAGTAATCATTCATTTTTTACACCTTGGTAAGGAAAAGGGGGGCCTTCAAGGAGGTGCCTATTTCACATGTGTGGAGGAGTTTCAAACTCAAAAATAATATGATATTTTTATCTCTCCTCTCTCCTGGATCAAACCAAATCAAAAAGGGAGCCAAAGTGGTCCAAATCTTGTCCAAATTCAGCCAAACTGAAGCTAGAAAATTCTAGAACTTAGTTGGACTTAGTTAGTGGCCTCCCTCACCTATAAATAGACCCTCATTCTTTTGTATTCTCATCTGTGAACTAAACTATGCCGGTACTACTCTAAGAGAAGTTTATTTTCTATTATCCTCTAATAATCCTCTACAAATTGAAGAGATTGGAGCTTCTCTCTCTCTCTTCAACCTTCCTTGGAGTCTTCATCAACATACTAAACCAATTGATTGGTTGGGGGCCTCTCCATAGACTAAAGAATCAAGCAAATTAAGAGGTAAAGTGTGATTTATGGTCTTTTTTCTTAATCTCAAAATGTTTCTCACTTCTCAACCCCTCTCAATCTTGAGAAGCATTCAATTGAATGGCTCTTTAATGTAATTGGAACTCTATAATGAATTTTAGTGATAAATCTTATAAATTTTATATTTATGCTTAAATTAAAATGTTTTTTAAGCATATCTCTCTCCCTCCCAAATATGACCTATTCTATATTCAAATGATGCTTCTCCATGAAGCAATTCTCAAATCTAAAAGTAATTTCTATGCTTGTCAAATTAGAGGCCAAAGAAGTGGCTTTTTAATGCTTTTATGCTATTTAAATTACGAAAAACTTAGGAATCAAGTCCATATTGATCCTAATGATAGTTATTCTATCATATTGTATTACTAAACTTTATGCTTTCAAAATTATTGAAAATTATCAGTAATAGCAGCGGAGCTATGGTAAAATTTCTGGAAAAATTAACACATAAATCATTTTCATACATATTATGAAAAGAGGACTTCCTACCATATTCTAGGATTAATCATCCTAGATTAATTGAATAATTCTCATCATAACCATGAAAATTTTGATTTTTATGTTTATACATAAATAGTTAATTAGGAAAAAGGAAAATTTCTAGTAATTCATTTTTATGATAAAAGAGAAATTTTCATGACAATAGAAATCCATGTATTCCAATGAGGAAAAAGAAAAATTTGGAATACCAAAATAATGGATATTTTATTCAAAAATTATAGAAAAATTTTAGTTAAATTTATCTTTTTGCATAGATAAATTTAAATGGTGAAAGAGGAATTCCCACTATAATTGGAATTCAACCATTTAAATGAGAAAAGTGAAATTTCTAGTGTAAAGAAATTAATGGAGATTTTTATTTAATTTTTAAGAGAAAATTCAGTTAAATTTATCTTTTTGCTTAGATAAATTTAAATGATGAAAGAGGAATTCCCAACATATTTGGAATTCAATCATTCAATTTTACTTGCATTAGAACCTCTGTTTTTCATTTAAAGGACTGTTTTATGCCAGAATGCTGGAGGAAGCATTTGGCATGTGTTTTACTAAGAGGAGGATCGTTGGAACAGCTGGCGGGGAGTCAGCAACGGACATCACTCGCGGCAAAGCCTGCCGAGGTCTTGACCAGCCTCGGTACGGTTAAAATGGTGCGCTTTTGATATGATGGGCAAGGACCAACGAAGCGGTCCCTGAGTGAAGTGCTAGGACACCTAAGGAGGATCCTAGAGGGTTCTGACCAAGCGATGCACGGGCTCGCGGTTGCTAGGACACCCATGCGTATGTCGAGGAAGATTACCCATGCGTACGTCGAGGAAGATTTCGGATGGACTAAAAAGGAAAGATTTTTGGGAACCAAATTTTGATACTGGATCTCGTTGGTTGGCCAACTGGTCTTCAACGAAGAGTCCAGAGGACACATTTTTGTAATTCAATGGACTCGAAATTTTAGAAAATGATGATCAGAAATATTATGATTTCTATTGAAGGATTATTTTAAAGCTATTCGAATATATTATAAATGGCAATTTCATATTGGGCGTGTAAGTGGCAGGCCTACCTTAATTTTTGCATGAATCGCTGGTGGCTAGGGAGCCTGGAGCTCTTTTCCTCGGTACCCGGGCAAAAACACAACCAAATCTTTATAAAGGAATCCCACCAATACAGTGGTCGGGTGGTTGGCTAACCCATGGGCCGGATGGGGTAGGCTGGATCGGAGGATTACTGTGAAACAACTAGATACGATTAGTTACGTTAATTAAATTAAATCTTGAGAAGACCTTGTTCTGTGGGAGGGGATCAGCGACTGTGCCTCGTAAATAAGGAAAAAAGCGGTGATTCCATGGACCAAGTACAAGTCTCTTCTTGATCTGACCATGTGACTTCAGGTTTGGTCAGATCAGTTTAACTAGTTAAGACTTTGACTTGTTAGAATAATTCCCCCGTTAGAAGATTTTCCCATGGAGGAATCGCCCGTGCCTTCCGGGCAAGGGGAGTCTGTCCGGGCCTGGTTTCGGAGGAACCGCCCGCGCTAGCCTCTCGTTCGGACATCCGTGGTGGGTGAGCCCCCGAGTGTGGATCCCCACCCCGTGCTACGGGAGGTCGACACCGCTTTCACCGCCGGAACCCCGGAGGGGGGGGATCTCACATGTTTCACGTTATGGTCAAACCAACGTTTTCTCCGCAATTTCTCAACCATAAGCCCATGTGATGCAATTAGCCGGGTTTCATCAAGTTTTTCTAAATCAACCAATCTCTTGGCCAATGCATTTTCGGTAAGCCTCTCCTATACTACAATTCATAGGCTTGGAACTAAGTACTCCATAGACATTATCGCATATCAATGCCATAAGCTAGAAGGAAGGGAGTATATCTCGTCGCTACCTTATACAATGTACGATAAGCCCATAGAGCTGTACTGAGCTTATGTTCCCAATCTGTGTGACTGGCTTCTAATGTTTTAGGAAAGATGGCACATAAAATCTTATTTTTTCTCTCTTCTTGACCATTTGCTTGTGGATAATAAGGTGATGACTTTCGGTGGACCACAAGAAATCCGATAAGTAAGTGTTCAATCACCTCATTAATGAAATGCGAACCCCGATAAGTAAGTGTTCAATCACCTCATTAATGAAATGCGAACCCCGATCACTAACTAATTTAAGTGGGTAGCCAAATCTAGAAATGATCTGTTCATATAAGAACTTAGCCGTGGTGGTTCAATGTTTCCTATCAGTCTCATAACAGGTATTCTATGATTCAAGTCCTAGAGGCACACTATACACCAAGGACTCGAGTCCCTTAAAGGCTCTTAAAACAAGTGCTATTAAATCTTCAGGAGTCAAGTCCTAAAGGTGCCCTAGAGCCCAGCTTTAGAGGTGATGTGAGGCTCACAACCTAGACCTAGAGGTTTTTTTCCACCACTTTGACCTAAGTAAAGTTGCACCATGGGCTTAATAAGGATAGAGTTAGTTTATGTTAGTGTCTTCTCTCAATGATAGAGTTAGTTTATGTTAGTGTTTTCTCTCAATGATAGAGTTAGTTTGTGTTAGCATTTGTTCTCAAGGATAGAGTTAGCTTCTGTTAACTCTTTGACTTAAGTGATAGAGGTATTCTTAGATCTGAGTCCTAGAGTCTTATAGGTGTAGAATAATGCTCTTTGACACAAGGTCTAGTGAAAATTCATAGAGGTTTTATAGAGGTGGTACTCTAGGACTTAAGTCTTATCTACATGCTCTAGGACTTAAGACCTAGAGGTAATTTTCTACCACTTTAACTTGCTCTTTGGCTCAAGTCATAGGTATACCCAAGTCTTATCTAGCTGCTCTAAGGCTTAAGACCTAGAGGTGCATTTCTACCACTTTAAGTTTCTCTTTGACTCAAGAATAGGTATACCATGGACTTAATTCCAAAGATCATTCTTAATTTAACTCAAGTCATAGGTATACCATGGACTTAGTTCCAAAGATCATTCCTAATTTGACTCAAGTCATCGGTATACCATGGATTTAATTCTAAACATTATTCCTAATTTGATTTTTGTACTAAATCCTTGGGGGGTGCACTCTTAATAATGTATACATATAACATGCATTCCAAAGGGTATTAAAAAATACCCTTTTATGTGAATTTTGACTTAGTAAAATTATCCCTTTTTCTTTATAAACTTACAGGTTTTTTTCTAGATTACCATTTAAAAACTCCTGATGTAATTCTATAAAATTTTCTCAAAATCTTGGTTTAAAAAACCCCTCCTTTTAAACACACATAGTAGACTTACATATTTTTAGCTGAATCCCCTGAGACTAAATCTCTACTAAATCTCACAAACTTTTATCTCTAGGTCTTAAGTACTAGAGTTAGCCTAAATAATCAAGTCAAGAAAATATTTTCTAAAGTCAATGGTTTTTTATATCAAATCCTAGATGTATACCAATCCACATTCAAAGCCATCCAAAGTCATAGTCTTGCGCTTTGCTCTACTAATCTACCAAACCTTTTATAAATCATTAGACTTAAGACCTAATACTATAAACATACGGGACACCTAAATAATATGATAATTTAAAGCAATTAAACTTTATAGCTTCTTGTATATAAAAAAGACACTCTTATAAAAACATTCTCATGATAAATCTCCATACATGAAGACTTTAACAAAGTAGCACCTCAAAAACTTCAATCCTAGAGCACCTCTACATGATAATTTTCCATACATGGACTTCAACAAAGTAGCGCCTCAAAAACTCCTAGAGTAGCTCTAGGACTTGAGTTGTCAAGATTGAATAACACTTAGGGCTTGAATCCTTGGTGTATGGTGTGCCAAAGGACTTAAGTCCTTGGTGTATGGTGGAGGTATGGTGTACAAAAGGACTTGAGCCCTAGAACACCTCTAGGACTTGAGCCCTAGAACACCTCTAGGTAGTAGGTTGTAGAGATTCCCTAGGACTTGAGTCTAAGATCACTTCTAGGTAGTAGGTTGTAAAGATTCCCTACTAGGACTTGAGCCTAAGATCACTTCTAAGACTTGAGTCTCAGTGTTTATGGTTCACCTTTGAGGCTTAAGTGTGAGAGTAACTCTAGGAATTGAGTTGATGAAATCATCTAGATCTTGAGACTATATCAAAAAATATCCTAAGTCCTAGAGCTACCTTTACCTTATGTGCACCTCTAAGACTTGGGTTCGAGAGCACCATAAGGATAGATTTGAGATTGGATGGTTTGGACTCCCAAGCTTGTTTCAAAGCCAATTTCTATTCTAGGAATCCATTTAAGTGGTTTAGGTTCTTGGAGTCATAGGTTCTGAAGCTTCAACATGCCGAGCTTCTAGCTATTTTAACTATGGTAAGATGAGTTCACTCTACATTTTCACTTTCAAGCAAGGACTCATCTGGTCCTTCGTAAGAGTAATGTGAAGGATGTTTCAAGGTTCTCTAAGAAGATGGCTTGCTTTGTTTCATCAATAGAGTACCAAGTGTTGACTAACCAATCACCACCAAGGACAAGCTCTTCTAGCTCCTCAGGGGTAACTTGAAATTCACATTTGATGCAATCTTCCTGAGTAAGAATTGTCTGTGGGAAATAAACCTAAACATCAAGGTCTTGGCCATAAGCATCTAGCACATTTATTTGTCTAGGAGTAAGCATGGATTGGCCTAAAGATGCCCAAATTCTTTCGAGAATGTTGTTGTGATTAAGTAGCTATTGAGGCTAATCACTACTTGTTGAATGTTTTTTTCCCACTCGAAAATCTAGCCAAATGTTGATTGGATCCTGAAGAGGTAGCATAGAAATTTTGGTGAATGATTCCCATTCAGTTTCAGATTCACTCATTTAATCTTTAGTTCTCAGCTTATAATCTCCTAAACCTCTTTTAGGTTTACCTTTATGTATTAAGGGTTTGAAGGTCATTGTTAGGTCCACAACACTAATTATGTACAAAGATGTTGTTAATCCCATTTTAGGTTAGCAAAGATGCTCCTCCATTTGAGGACATTAATACGTGTTATGTAAAGACACTATAAAAGTTGTACATTATGAGATATTGGCCACCCAAGGCCTTAGTTAGTAAGTTTTGGGTGTCCAAGTGTGAATAAGGGCCAGATGTATAAAAGACAATTTCTTATAATGAAAGGACACAATCCCCCTTTATGCTATGAGAGCTCTTGCTTTGTCTTGTGAGTTAGAGAGAGAGAGAGAGAGTGAGTGAGAGAGTGAGAGTGTACTCTAGTGCATGGACCATTTCTATGCATGTGTGTGTGGAAGAGTGAGAGGTAGATTGCCTTGCATTGTGATGTGAGCAACTCTGTAGTGACAGTATAGAGGTGGAGATTGGAGGAGTGAAGCTTCCAAAAGCAAGCTTGGGAAACCTCAAGGGACATGAGCTCGAAGCATTGGTAAGTACCCAACAATGGTTATGTTGTCTATTGCTTCTTCCAATTGTGAATGGGTAGATTTCTCTCTTGGGAGGTGTGGTAGCCCATAACATTTTTGACGTTGCTACTAGGAAACACCATTGTTTCCTCCATCCTCTTTGAGCTTTAGCTCCCACTATGCAAGATTCACGATTGCCATTGCATTTGGAAAGTGCATTATGAAGAAACTGTGGAGATAGAGAAAAGCTGCACTGGATTTTTCTTTTAATTTTAATGTTTTCGTCACAAAACTTGCTACCGTGAGCTGTTGAGATGTCAAGCTCAACATGAGCTGACACTCATGAGGCGCCTACATGACCGTTCGACATTTATATCACTGTGGCGAGTTTGGTAGCTGCTGGCACCGACGTATCTTCGCCAAAGATTCTACAACCGACTAGTCCACATCTACCCACTCCTCTTAGCGTGTTCACATTATGGACCGCTTGTATATACTCTATTATGTGTGTTAGTCACTTTATCTTCTTTGTAGACCTCTTTTGTTGTGCGAAGAAGATGAAGAATTTTCAGGCTCTCACCTTGTGTGCTCTCTTCTAGGGTTTGTGTGAGTGTGTATGTGCTTGCAAGAACTCAAGCTCTCTTCTCCCCTGCATCTTTTCATGGTATCAGGGCATGGTTCATGCTAAGGGCACAGGAAGTGGTACAAGGGTAAGAGCTTCATCTACTCTTCCCCCTTTGTGTTGCTACTACACCCTTGTCGAGAGCTCTTCGGGAGGCACCGGCAAACGAACTTCGATTGAGGAGCTTTCGTCGTGGGAGCAAAGCTACAAGTCAACTATAAAGTTCGTTAAACAAGGTTTTCGGGCTAAAAACACGTTTCGGGCGTGTTTAGACCTCTGTTTTTCAGTTCGCAGAGACGTTCACCAATACTGCGGGTAAGTTTCGATTCTTGCAAAACTTTATTTTGGGAACTGTAGGAAGGAAAATCGATTGTGCAAACACTATGTGCTGCAAAGAGGCCTCAAAGTCATTGGGTGTATGTATGTAAAGTAAGGTCACTGGTTGTGACAATTTGGGTGTAGTATAGTACTGTTGTGCAGAGAATACAGCTATTTGTGCAGGTCAAGCAAGAGTGATGTTGCTGGTAAATTTGTGTTGCAGAAAAGATGTCAAATGATGGAATAAACCAGATTTTTGCAGAGAAGCTTGATAAGAACAACTTCCATGCTTGGAGGTTTAGATTGACGAATTTCCTGATGGGAAAAGATTATTGGGACTACATTGAAGGTGAACATGAGGAGGCACCATAGATTAATCCAACTACTATAGATATAAAAGAGTTCAAGGATTAGAATCAAGGAGCAAGGAAAGTCATGTATTGGCTTTCTATCAGCATACAAGACACTATGATTGGGCATATACAGGATGCTAAGCCACCTAAGGAGGCATGGGACACCTTGTGAAGGTGTATACACCAAGGCATGAAAAATTTAGTTGAAGAATCGGAGCTTCATACTACGGAAAAGAAGAATATGTCTGTGAATGATTATGCTTTGAAGATCAAGGGCATTATGGAATCCCTTGCATCAATTGGTGTTTCTGTTGATGATAATGATAAGGTGGAAGTGTGTCTGCGTGGTCTTGGGCCACAATACAAGGCTTTCAAGATGTCTATTCAGACTCGGGAGAACATTCCCAACTTCATAGATTTGGTGTCAATGCTGATCATTGAAGAGAAGAACTTGGGTGAAGATCAATAATCTTTACAAAATAGAAACAGTTCAGAGCAGGAGGCCTTCTATACAAGTACAAGTAGAGGACGAGGTAGAGGTCATGGACGTGGCCAAGGTGGTGGCCGAATAGTTAATCAGAATCATGGTCAGCAATAGCAACAGTCCCACGATTCACAACAACAACATACAGGTGGAAGAGGCCAATTTAGAGGCAGGGGGAGTCAATGAAGTCGTGGTAATTGGCAAAGGCGGCATAATGATACACAAGGCTATTTTTATTGTGGTAAGCCTGGGCATGTGCAGGCAGATTGCTATAAGAAGCAGAGTGACATGCGAAATGGAAAAGTGCAGCAAAACAACTATGCATCCTCTAGTAGAAATAATGAGGATAATGAGAGGTTGTTTGTTATGCACCATGTGGTTAATGTTGTGTCTGGAAATGATGTAGTAGTATGTAAGTGCAGCAAAACAACTATGCATCCTCTAGTAGAAATAGTGAGAATAATGAGAGGTTGTTTGTTATGCACCATATAGTTAATGCTGTGTCTAGAAATGATGTAAGGATGATGTATGGTATGTTGATTCGGGTGCTTTGAACCACATGACAAGTCATGGTGAGTGGTTCAAGGAAATGAAGAGTCTTGAAAGACCAGGTTTTGTTGAAACAGGGGACGACACTGCTCATCTGATTGCCCATGTTGGGGATGTGCCATTGTTTATGCAGGATGGTAAGGTGAAGTACCTTGCAGATGTACTTCATATTTTGAACATTACAAAGAATCTCGTATCTATTAGCCAGATGATTGAGCAAGGTTTGCAGGTTCAGTTTAATGTTGATGGTTGTTATGTAGAACACTTTAAAGATAATGCAGGTTGGTTGCAAAAGGCAACAGAGTGGGCAGAATGTTTATATTGAATGTAAATATGCCTGAAGTCTTTTTTATTCGTTTCATAAGCTAATCCTTATATTTCTCAAATCTTCTCCACACAAAATACCTCTTGCCTAATAAATTGGGCATACTTTGGAGTTCTACATGGAGCAAGTGGAGTACAAGACAACCTTGAAGGATCTTTGAAGCAAATATCAACAGGGAGGAATCAACGGAATTGTTCTTCACATCATTGGAGATAATTCATAATTACCCAACCAAGTAAGGTCATTGTGTTGCATTTTTTGCTTTGTAAGAAATTTTCCATCTTGCTTAATGTTAGAGTAAATGGCTTCTCAAGGTGGGAAGGATGAAAATGGTGAGAAGGGGGAAAACCCAATGTCCTCTTTCCACATGGAAGAGGATATTACAAAACCAAATGAAATAGATATGCAAGATTTATATCCTAATGATTATGAGGATATAGAAATGAAGAAAATGAAAGAGAAAATCTCTAATATAGAAAATCAACTTGAGAAAATGATGGGTCTTCTTAGCTCCTTAATGGGAGGGAAAGGATTGGGAGTAAAAGAAATATCTAAGAGTAACATTGGTGAGAGAAGGGAAAAAACTCTAGAAAAAGGATTGAATGAAACCATAATTGAAGAGGGCCCCAAAACTAGAGACCAGGGTATGGTATTCAAAGATTTAAAGGAAACCACATATAGTGTGGAGAAGAGAAGGAGAGAAATAAAAATGCGGTCCATATTTTTCTACAAAAATGGCAAGATTTGCATCTTTTAAGAAATATGTATAATCATACCTACCCCATTGAAGCTAGCATATCCTTACAAGGAAAAGCTTATAAGTGGTGGATGAGTTTAGCGAAAGCTAGGCAAGTCCCCGATTCTTGGGATTCATTCAAGGAATTATTCTTAAAGGAATATCTTCCTAAAAATGAAGAAGATTGGAACTGGGAGGAGTGGGATAATTATTCTATAGAACAAAAGAATTTAAATCTCACTCAATATATAGCTTACTATAGAGAAATTATCTTCAAACTTAGGGACATAGACAATTTTCAAAAAGTAAAAGGCTTCATTAGAGGCCTGAAAAGGGAGTACAAGAAGAAAGTTCGCTCCAAAGAGCCAAAAAACTTCAATGAGTCTATAAGATTTGCAAAAAAAATTAACGATACCATGGGTAATGGTAATCATAAAGAAAAAGATAATAATTTTTCATATAACGTCATGGAGAAAATTTTGGCTCTCAAAAAAGAAAGGTTTTTTTTCTTTAAAAAGGAAGAACCTTCAAAAAAGCAAAAATTCAATCCTAGTAAGTTTCTAAAAAAGCAAGATTTTGAGAGTGGTTAAAAAATAACTTTGTTTCTCTTGTCGAGCTAGGACATGATAAAATCATTGTCCTAAGTCCTAAGGAGACAAGAACTTACTGGGAATGGTAATAATAAACCTAAAAGAAAATCAATGCACAGTATTCAAGTGTTGACAGGATTCTCCAAAATATAAATTGGTTGAGGTTTGTTATTTTATGATAAAAAGAATTATTGTGTGGTGGCAAAATCTATGTGAGAACCATCATTTAGACCACATGATTTGGTTTGAGTGCATAGAAATATTAAGGATAAAAAAGTTAGAATCCTCATAGATGATATGGCCATGCACAAATTTTTAAATTATAACTTGGTTAAGAAACTTAAGTTGCCTCAAGTCCCAAGTTCTCATAAGTATATAGTATCATTATCGAATGACTATGATAAAGATGAGTGGGATACTATGCTAAACCAAGTTGGGATAAAAATTCAAGAGTATGAAGTACTTTTGGATTTTCAAGTGATGCACCTGATGTAATTCTTAGGAGAGAATGTTTATTTTCATTGGGGAAAACGCTTTCGAGAAGCTATTTGCATAAAACACTAATGTTTGAGCATAAAGGAAAATTTATTACATTGCAAGGAGAGCACAATGTACCATCTTCTCCTTTGATATGTAATATTGAGCTCCAAAATCTTCATCAAGATAATGAAATAAAACAAATGTTTTTGTGTTATGTAATTCCTCACTTTAAAACAAATGTTTTTGTGTTATGTAATTCCTCAATTTAAAAACCACTGTGAAAAGTTGATTCAAGTATTTTGTGAGGTAGTTGATTCTTCTTTCAACAATTTATTAGGAGAATTTAAAGATGTAAAACATTACCAAAAGGTTTACCTCCAAATAGAGGGATAATTCATCCCGTATAAGTTTTAAAAGATTCAAAGCCAATTAATAAGCATCTTATAGAGTAAGTTTGACTAAAAGACAAGAAGTTGAAAAATAGCTACCTGAATATTTTGAACAAGGATTTATTAGGCCAAGTAAGTCTCCCTGGGCTTTACTTATATTATTGGTGAAGAAAAAAGATAGATATATGCACTTGTGCATAGATTATCGTGGATGCAATCACAATATATAAAAAATTTCCTATTCCCAGGATAGATAAGTTGTTTGATCAACTCAAAGGTCCTAAATATTTTAGTAAGATAGGTTTAAGATATGGATATCACCAAGTAAGAATCAGAATTGAAGATGTGCCAAAAATAGCATTTAGGACATCTTTTGGGCACTATGAGTTTTTAGTTATGCCTTTTGGTCTAACTAATTCTCCCACTACTTTTATGAGCATGATGAACACTATACTTCATCCTTATTTAGAAAAATATATGGTGGTTTGTATTGATGATATACTAGTATTTAGAAAAAATAAACAAGAACATATTTAGCATCTTAGAAAAGTATTTCAATTATTGAGGAAAAACAAATTATTTGCTAAAAAATCTAAATATAACTTCTTTAAAAAAGAAGTGCAATATCTTGGACACATAGTGTCCGAGTAAGGGATTTGTATGGATCCTGATAAAGTTGAAGCTATATTGAGATGGAAGGCCCCATCTAATATAGATGAGTTACAAACCTTTTTAGGACTTGCAGGGTTATATCAAAAGTTTATAAGGAATTATGCTAAGATAGCTATTCCAATGACAAACCAGCTTAAAGGAAAACAATTTAGTTAGACTCATGCTCAACCAACTAGTTTTGAAAAATTAAAAGCAACAATAGCTGCTGCTCCTATTTTACAAATAGTGGATCCAAATGAACCATTTTTACTAGAAAAAGAGATGCTAGTAATTTTGTTGTAGGAGCAGTATTATTGCAAAAGGGAAGGCTTGTTATATTTAAAAGTAAAAAGTTGGACAAAGCTCAAAGTAACTATTTAACTTATGAAAAAGAACTATTTACAATTGTTCATAGTCTTAAAAAGTGGCGTCATTATTTGTAAAGTGCCAATTTTAAAGTATTGTCTGACCACGAAAGTCTTAAATGGTTAAGTACTTAAAAGGAGTTAAAAGGTAGGAAGGCTAGATGGGTTGAAATCTTACAAGAGTTTGATTTTCAAATCAAATATAGAAAAGGAAAATTTAATGTCATGGCAAATTCTCTAAGTCGAGCACCCGTGATAAGTGAGTTGAGTTTTACTCAACTAGAAAGTAAGTTGTTGGCTCACTTAAAAGGAAAATGCGCTAATAACCCTAGCTATCAACAAGTAGTTTGGAATTACTTGAGTAAAAAGGATAACTCTCAAATAGAGTACCCACAATCACCCCTTCAAGGTCGACATTGTTAGAGAATTTGCATAGTTGAAGCTAAGGCTTAAAATCTAAAGTGGAGTAGCTTCCATGCAGTTATAGAAGCTCACAATGCCATTGTTAGCCCATAATAGAGAAAAGGGCTCTGCAAAACAGAGAGTTGAACAAGGTGCTATATTGAGTGTGTGGAGGCTTCAAAGTGAAATCAAAGCAAGCTTCAACATAAGCTTTGATACCACTGTTAGCTCACAATGGAGCTAAATTCACACACACATAATGCTCAATTAGAAGAACACAAGGGTGCAAAGGAGAAAGTACAAATAAGGAGTAACCCTAAACAATGGATATGGTTGCATATATAATAGCTAGCCCCAAGGTGTCCACTCACCCATTCCCCAAGGAGGTTGCTTATATACTAGCTATCCCCAAGTCATCCATTCACACCTAGATGACCATGGGGAATGGCCATTCCCCATGGATGTGGTTGCTTATATACTAGCTAATCCTAAGGCATCCACCTTTCACACCTAGATGGGTGACCATGGTTGCTTATATACTAGGTAACCCTAAGGTGTCCGTTCACACCTGAATGGCCATGGGAATGACCATGGGGAAAGACCTGGTGGGAGAAAAGTGCCCATGGCATCAATACATGGCCTCACTATAGTACTACCATAAATATCTAGCAATCTCAAGGGTGTGAATGACAAGAAGGTTGAAGAGGGTAGAAAAAGGGGAGTGAGGGTGAAAGGGTCACATGTGAGAGAAAGCAAGAGTGCCTATGAAGTTGTGTGAGGGTATAACATGAGAAAATTAGAAGTATAAAGGTGGTGGATGTGTTGCAAATGTTTGCAATAATATTGTAATCTAAAGGTGATCTTATTTGTTAACATTGGAGATACTCGAGGAGATGCAATCACGATATGAGTTTGAGCATAAGCTTTGCAATGAAATCAATGCCTAATTGACCCTAAAGCAGGTGTGGAGTAATGGACATCTTCCAATCAGCTCTTTGGGTTCATTCCACTTTTTGATATATATTTCTTGTAATCTAGGAGATAACTTAGACTATTCCCAACTTTATATAGAGATATACAAAACAAACCCTTATGGAAGCTAGAAAGATATCAAACTAGCAAATAATAAGATCAATAAGAAAATTTTCATAATCTTAAGCCAACAATAATCTCGTACCAAGCTACTTACATGACTACACAAATTATACTTAAGTGATGATAGGACTTAAGTACAAACCTTTCTTAATGCTAGTGGGGTCTCATTGTTTTGTTTGAGCAAAACTCACTCTGTTTAAGAAGACCAACTTTGTGTGCTCAAAGAATGGTCTAACTCCCAAAGAATGATCACTATTTCTTTAAGTAAGTTTGTTTTATATATATATATATATATATATATATATATATATATATATAGTTGTATCTCTTTCTTTATTTTTATGATTTATGCAATATGTTGTGTGCAAAAGTGGATTCTATTAGCTTTTCCTCAAGCAGTTTGAGAAGGCTCCTACTAACATACCAATCATTCTACTTATTTATTTGTGAAAAATTGGTTAATTTTTTTACATTTTATTTGATTTTTATACATATTAGCCCCAAGTTTGGGAAGGGAGAGAGTCCTACATATGCAAAGTGGGTTGGAAGCTCATAGATCACTGGGAACTACCTTATATAGCTGTTGGTGGAAGTCAAAATATCATAGATCACTAGGGAACTAACCTTGTCTACTTGTTGGTGGTCAAAAACATTTTTGAAATGTTGTTGTATCATAATAAATGGTGCTAGAATTTCCTTGTCATTTCTTATATCAAATGTACAAAGCTGCATTAAAACAATGGTCTCTCTCACTGTACTAGGAAAACATTTTTGAAATGTTGTTGTATCATAATAAATGGTGCTAGAATTTCCTTATCATTTCTTATATCAAATGTACAAAGCTGCATTAAAACAACGGTCTCTCTCACTGTACTAGAAAATATAAAAGGATGATTCTATACATCCCAATGGGTATACTTTTTATGGTCATTCTTAAGGCTTATGTGAAGCTAAAAGATCAAGAAAGAGGCCTCTAAATACATGCCAAGGTTATAGGGTCGCTTGATAAAACCTTCTTGTTTTAGCAAATTTATATATTACATGTGGTTTTCTTTGCAAAAGTGCAATAAGTACTTCTAATTGGATATGTATATTTCTAGAATGCAATAATTGCATTCTAGTAAACTAATTTAAATGCCAAATGTTGTTTTATTTTCAAAAGTGTAGCAAGTGTTACTTCCAATTTGGAAATTTAGTTTACTAGAACGTAATAATTGTAGGACATGCTAAGCATAGGCATTTGAGAAGGCATAGATACTTTTTGAATAGACGCAAGTTGAGGATGTCTTTTTGAATACATTTGTCTTCAGCTTGAAATCCTATGGAAATATAGAAGCCATAGACAAGGCTAAGAAATACATGTAGGGATTTAAAAAAGGGGACCTTATTATTAGAACCACCTTACAATGTTTTGAACTTACAAGACTTTAGGTTATCTTTCTGGATGTTTTCATGTTTGTTTTCACCTTGAAAGCTTGTGGATGTTTAGGTTTTGAACTTTAGGTTATTTTTCTGGATGTTTTCATGTTTGTTTTCACCTTGAAAGCTTGTGGAAACATAGGAGCTATAAACAAGGGGCAAGAAATACATGTAGAAATTGAAAAAAAAGTGTTGTTGCCTTGTTATTGGCACCATTGTGGTTGATAAATGTGGCTAGCTTTCAAAAGCGTAGCAAGTGTTTCTCATGCTTCAAGTTCATGTGATGAACTCTTGTGGAGGGCACTACTCATAGGATATTCTAAACAAAAGCGGTAAAGTGTTTTAAACTTATGTAACTTCAAGGTATCTTTTTGAATGCTATCACATTTGTTCATAGTTTAAAAGCTTGTGGAAGAATACTTGAGCTATAGAGAAGGGCCAAGAAATACACATTGAGGTTGAAAGATGGGGGTTGCTAAAAAGACATGCTACTGCACCATCTTAACTGTATTTGGCTTGCTTAAAAAGTATTTTTCATGCTTCTCATTAATGTCTTGATTTACAATGTGATGAGCACAAGCATGTGAGGAGGCGATAAGTGTTTTGAATAGATGTAACTTGAGAATGTCTTTTCAAATATTTTCATGTTTATTTATTCTCATTCAAGGCATAGTGTCTTGATTTAAAATGTGATGAGCACAAGCATGTGAGGAGGTAACAAGTGTTTTGAATAGATGTAACTTGAGAATGTCTTTTTAAATATTATCATGTTTATTTATTTATAGTTGTTTGTTTGTAGCTTAAAAGCTTGTGGAATTAATGAGGCCATACACAAGGGCTAAGAAATACATGTAGAGATTAAAAAGTATGGGTTGTTTTTGGAAAGATACCTTGTTGCTAGTATCACCTTGGTTGATATGTATGTGTAATGTAGCCTACTTGAAAAAGCACAAATAATGTTTTATGGGCTTCTTATTTGAGATGTAGTCTCTTGGATAGAACCAATTGCAAGATATAATAAATATGTGCATGGTTAGGAAGCACTCAACTATTTTGAACAAATGTTGTCACGTTTTCTTATAGCTTGAAAACTCTTCCTAGCATAGGATCCATAAACACAAGCCAAGAAATACATTGTAAGACTGAGAGATGGGATATAGAAAGAGACCTTGTTGTTGGAAAGGCCTTGGTTGTTTATGCTAAATGTGGCTAGCTTAAAAGCACACTAAGTGCTTTACATGCTTCTAGTTTAACATATAATCTCATGGATGACAAGCCCGGCTCAAAAAACAAAAAACAAAAAACTCATGGATGACACTTATTGCAAGAAATGTTGAAGAGATAGTCTCATGGATGGCACTTATCGCAAGATATGTTGAAGAGTAAGTGCATCACATGCTCGTAATTTAAGAGAGTCTCATTATTGCAAGATATGTTGAACATGTGCATGGTGAGGAAGTTATCAATTGTTTTAGATATTATCATATTTGTTTATAGCTTGAAATCATTTGGAAGAATATAAACACACGTAAGAGCATGGCTATAAATTCATGCTTATATTGAGAAATGGGGGTTGCCAAAAAGAAACCTTATTCAACAATTGTTTCCCATTATTATAAGGCATGATGAGCATGGGCATCTATGGAGGTGGCCAAGTGCTTTGAATAGATATAACTTGAGGATGGCTTTTAAGTGTTGTCGTGTTTGTTTATAGTGTTAAAGTTTGTGGAAGCATACGAGCCATAGATAAGGGACAATAAATACCTCTAAAGATTGAAAAATAGGGGTTGTTAAAAAGATACCTTGCTACTAGAACCACTTGGTTGACATGTAAGATAAATGTGGTTGGCTTGCAAAAGAACATGAAGTATTCATCACTTTACGAGATTCTCAATTTGAGATGGAGTCTCTTGGATGGTACTAATTGCAGGATATGCTAAACATGTGTATCATTTAGAAAGTGATCAAGTATTCATAACAAATGTTGACAAATATATTGCTAGAGCTTGAAAGCTTATACAAGCACACATGGCCAAGAAATAGATTTCGATATTGGAAGGTGGGTACTAGAACTAGACCCTTGTTGTTGGCAAGGCCTTGGTTAATATGTATGCTAAATGTAGGAGCCATAAACATGCCCAAAGAAATGCATATCAAGATTGAAAGGTATGTTTCTAGAAAAAAACCTTATTTTTGGTAGCTTCTCGGTTGATATGTAAGCTAAATGTGGCTCTCTTGCAAAGTACAACACATTTTAAACATGCTTTTGGTTAGAGATGTTCTTGTGGATGACACTAATTGTAGGCTATGCAAGCATGGTGAGGAAGCAATCAATTGCTTTGAGCAGTTGTAACTCAAGGGTGTCTCCCTGAATATTATCATGTTTGTTTGAAGCTTGAAAGCCTGTGGCACCATAAGAGCCACAAAACTAGGGTCAAGAAATACATGATGCTAAGATTTAAAGACATGAATTACTTCAAAGAGATCTTATTCTTGTCACCATATTGGTCAATATGTATGCTAAATGTGGCTTGCTTGCAAACACACCATAAATGTCTACTAATAGGGATCTAGTGTAACGCATAGTCTCTTTGAATTAAGTGTGTGTAGATTATAGTAAACATGTGCATGGTGTGGAGACAATCAAGTTTTTTGAAGAGTTACGACTATAGGGTGTCTCACCAAAATTTGTGACATTTGTTTGTGCTTAAAAGCTTTTATTAGCATAGGATCCATAGACAAGGACCAAGAAATACATGCAATATTGAAAGACGAGTTATTAAAATGATACCTTATTATTGGCACCACCTTATTGAAAGTCAGGTTACTAAGGATACCTTATTGAAAGTCAGGTTAATAAGGATACGTTATTAAAATGATACCTTATTATTGGCACCACCTTATTGAAAGTCAGGTTACTAAGGATACCTTTCGCTGGCACCACATTGGTCAACATGTATGCCTAATGTGGCCAGCTTGCAAACAAAAGCATAAGAAATGTCCAGCAAGCTTTCCATTTGGAGATGTATAGTCTCATGGATGTCACTAAAAGAGGACTAATCTCATAGGGTATGTTGAACATGGGCATGGTGAGAAAGCAGTCAAGTATTTTGACTAAATGTGACTCCAAGCTATCTCCTTAAATGATGTAACATCCTCATGGATGTCACTAATCTCATAGGGTATGCTATGAAATGGGTCTTGCTTGCAAAATTGCAGCAAATGTTTGACAAGCTTCTAGTTCAAGACATTGTATCCTAGAATGCCATAATCTTAGGGTATGTCAAACATGGATATGGGGAGGAAGTAGTCTAGTGTTTTTGTAGGTACAACTTAAAGAGTCTTCGAGATGCTATCACCTTTAATTGCAACTTGAAATCTTGTAGTAGCATAGGAACCACAAAGAAAGGCCCAAAAATACATTCTAAGATTTAAAGAGGGATTTGTGGAGGAAAATCTTGTATTTGGCAACACCTTGGTTGATATGTATGTTAAATATGGCTTACTTGTAAAAGCAAAGGAAACACATGACAATATTTTCATCGAAGACATGCTCTCATGGACCACACTATATGTGGGATATGCCAAACATGGGCACAATGAGGATATGCAAGTTGGGGTGATGTTATCACATTAGTGCAAATCTTTAAAGCTTGTGGTAGGATAGGAACTACAGACAAGGGCCAAGAGACTTATGCTAGCAAAACTTGTTTAGTTCAACCCTAATTTTTCTATATAAAAAACTTGCAAAAGCATATTTATTAAGGTTTGAAAATTTGAGAGATGTTGAAATATTTTAAGGCTTATAAGATCTTAATAGGGATTTTTAAATGCTTCAAAATAAGGCCTACAAGATCTTAACAAGGAATTTTAAAAGATTTATCGTAAGGACATGAAAGCATGTTTTGATTCCTTGAAAAAAAATGTGGTTTAAATTATATTGAGCCTTAGAAAAGAACTTTGTTAAAGAATTTTTATAAATATACTTTATAATTAAAGAAATTCACCAACCAATTATATTAAGCCTTAAAAAACTTTGTTAAAAAAATTCCATAAGTATACTTTATACTTAAAGGAATTTGCCAAAGGAATTAAAGAGTTTCTTTATACTTTATACTTAAAGAAATTTGCCAAATGACTTATATATAAGTATCTCTCAACACATATTTGCCTAAATTTCTCCAATTCAATGTTACATGTGTGTTATTGTTTTTTACCTTGACTCTAAGAAAAACAAGGCATAATGCAATGGAGATCTCTCTACTAATGGTCTAAAGCTTTCCTATAATTCCACTCTTCTTCTGCACACCTTCTCTACTAAGTCCCTCCCTCTCTCTTATGCATCACTTCCTCTTATCTCCCAAGTTTCATTGACTTCCCACTCTAAGTTCCACTTCAATCCCAAATGTTCTCTCTCAAGAGAAATCGATAGGATTTTTCCCACTCCCACAAACTTCAATCTTTAGGTTGGTGCCACTTCCCTATAGTTTACAAAACCAAGACACATCTCAAATGACTACCTAGTTGCTCATAAGGTACCATATGAAATAAGAGAGTATAAGCAAGCACAACACAAGCATGAAACAAAGAGCATCAACAAGAGGGAAAGTAGAGAACAAAAGCTTCCAAAGTTTTCAAACACATGTATATTTGAGATTTTGACTTATATACAACTTAAGTTATGGGTTGTTGCAAAATGTGGTGTCATTGAGCATAGCAGTTGGTAGGGAGTAAGTATGAGTAGTCCAAATAAAGTATAAGTCCAACAAGAAGCCACATGAGCAAAGATGAATTATCCCACATGGGCTAACAAAGCCATGTACTCACCCATATAATAAGGGGTCATTTCAAGTAATGAAAGATGAAGCAAGCTCTCAAGCCTCATTATGAGTAAAAGTCTCAATCTTGCAACCTAATTGTGCTTGAGTCTAGGCTTAATTAGTTTAGAAATTAATCATCATGTTTATTCTTAGGCATTACCTTAATCACTAGATTAATATAAGATTAGTACTAATCACCATAGCCATGCACATGCATATGCACATATGCACATAGTACCCATGTTTCTCAACATGGTATCAGAGCCTCCCCTCTCCCCATAGCCTTCTTACATCAACCCTTGCTTGCATCAGTCACACTAATCATCATTATCAGCTCATAATCGCAACCTTGTCTTCAAGTTAGAGAAGAGGCTTAGATTTGCGGGAGCTAGTTCTCTCTCCACATCCCACCATTAAAAGAGATCTTTTAGGAGCATCTTTCCCATCATAAGGCGGTTCTCCTACACCAACTGTTTGCTCGATTTCGCTAGATTTTGCCCATAATCTACATTGTAGGCTGACAAACTACAGACCCTTGTTCTCCCTACTCTTGTATCCATCTCCTAAACAACTCTAGGAGGAACTTCCTTAACCCAAGGCAACCACACAGCTTGAAAATCTTGCACAGATTCGTCGCGCCAAAGCAGCTCGCATTTCATGATGCCTTGTTGACTTGTCTTTTTAACCATTCTTCTTCTACGATTGCAATCAAGCCAAGTCCTCTTAGGAATCTCATAATCATTGTCAGCTCATAATCACAACCTTGTCTTCAAGTTAGAGAAGAGGCTTAGATTTGCTTGAGCTAGTTCTCTCTCCACATCCCACCATTGTAAGAGATATTTTACGAGCATCTTTCCCATCATAAGGTGGTTCTCCTACACCAACCGTTTGCTCGATTTTGCCCATAATCTACACTGTAGGCTGCCAAACTACAGACCCTTGTTCTCCCTACTCTTGTATCCATCTCCTAAACAACTCTAGGAGGAACTTCCTTAACCCAAGGCAACCACACAGCTTGGAAATCTTGCACAGATTCGCCGCCAAAGCAGCTCGCATTTCAGGATGCCTTATTGACTTGTCTTTTTAACCATTCTTCTTCTACGATTGCAATCAAGCCAAGTCCTCTTAGGAATCTCATAATCATTGTACAAGGGGTTCACATTCCAAATCTGAGCTAATTTGAGCCACGATAGCAACTGCATGGAGCAAAAAACTAGTCACGCTTATATTCAAAACTACGTTGATTCTGAGGGGTATTGAGCTGGTTTTTCAGCTTAAGGACAAGCTACTCACATCAAGGGAGTTGAGGCCATCCAAAAAGCCCCAACAGCTTCTCTAATTTGCTCAATTTTGGCCTCCAAATTTTGTTACCCTTAATCACTGATAACATTAGCAAAAAATTGGGCCAAATTAATGTCAAAATTAGAAAATTAGGGTACAAATTTACCGTGGGAAAGTCCTCGCTTACATCTAAATCCATCTCATCCATTTACATTGCTTAATTTGAGCGACTTTTCACCACATTTACTTCCATATTAACACATAGTTTGCATCTTAATCACTTGTATCAACTTGAAATCAATCATTACATGAAACATCAGAGCTCATTAACCAATCTTGTATGAGATTAG